>NC_070600.1:17685558-17740558 GCF_027409825.1 Scomber japonicus | reverse complement strand
TTTAATATACATTAGTTCCCTCCAAATCTTTTCTGCAAGAGGAAGTGACATCACTGGGTACAAGTCACATGTTTTTATTTGAATGCTGTAGGTTTTTTTAATGTGTTTTGTAACAGAGATAACAGAGTTGACCGGCTCATAGAGACAGATAAAAAATATATATTTTTAATGTTGAAATCCTGTGTATTACAGAAAATAAATACTCTGTGCAATTGATTGTATGAGTATTTATAGGATTAGCACAAAAAAACTGTGAATTATACTTAATAATTTCATGTTAATTCAAGTTGAACGAGTGAATCACGAGCTGAAGACAGTCAATAATTGGTGGGGTGGGAATCATTTAATGAATATTTTACATATAAAATGTGCCCAAAATACACACCTAACATTATTATTGGTGAACATTCAATATAATTAGCAATCATATTCAAAACAGATCCAGGAAAGATTTTTCTAGGGGGAAATAACCAAAGTTTTTTCTCGGAGACGCGAAATGTACCCGCAATTCTGAAATGTATATATATGTATGTATATATGTATATGTATATATATGTATGTATATGTATGTATATGTATGTATATGTATGTATATATATGTATATGTATATGTATGTATATATATGTATATGTGTATATATATGTATGTATATATATGTATATGTATATATGTATGTATATATATGTATATGTATATATGTATATGTATATATATGTATGTATATATATGTATATGTATGTATGTATGTATGTATGTATGTATATGTATGTATATGTATGTATATGTATGTATGTATGTATGTATGTATGTATGTATGTATGTATGTATGTATGTATGTATGTATGTATGTATGTATGTATGTATGTATGTATGTATGTATGTATGTATGTATGTATGTATGTATGTATGTATGTATATATGTGTTTGTATGTATGTATGTATATATGTGTATGTATGTATATATATATGTATATGTATACCTTTTCCGTTGTGAGTCTTTCTGATTTGCTGTTGTGTTTTGCAATTTGCTGTTGTGATTTGCACTTCAGGGCCACCGTATAAAATAATGTATTGGACAAATTGACCTGAAGAAAGCAGTAGATGAAAAGTTAAGATCGTTACAATTAAACCTGTTGAGAAAATGAATGTGCAGCTCGAATTTCAACCATAACCAATCACATTATTAGAATACAGGAAAGGACAGGGATATCACCAAGGCAAGGGAAGGCAATTTTAGCACATTTTATTACAGGTAACCTCAACGTATCACCAAAGCCAGTAGGATTTATCCTCTGGAGACTGTGAATGTACAAAGTTTCATGTTTCATTTAGTTATTGAGATATTTCAGTCTGGAAAGAAGTGGTCGAGCAGTCAAAAAAGTTTATGTTATAGGTGATACATTTCAATAAGTCATGGACAAAGATTTGTAAAGAAGAAAAAAAAAAGTCAAATGTTAAGTCAATAATGAACATATTTTGTTGCTCCACAACTCATTTGTCTTATTAAGAAGTTATCAGTTGTACATACATGAACAATGTATGTAGTTCATTTGGAAAGATTTGCATTAGCCACAAGATGTCTAATTGAGTGGAAATATAGTGTCATGCATGTTGTATACCGGAATCACTCTGCTGCAACCATAACATCAGCTGTTCCAGTGCACCTTATGAAAGCGCTGAGTTAGCTTCTTTTTTTTTTTTTTAAATGTGGCTTTGTGACTTCCTCTTTTTGCCAATATAATGTGCTTCAAGATGGGTTCTAAAAACCACTGAAACCAATGGTTCAAGGTTTGTCAAACCTCTAGATATATAATTATTTCTAATTATGAAGTGGGTGATGACTTCCTCAAAGAGCACAGTGTGTTAAGGCTCATGCTCACATGCAAACACGCTGCACATCGAATACCTAGATGTACAATGGATGTGAGTCGGGGGATCTTCATCGTGATGGAAGTGCTCATTTCTCTCAGCTGCTGTCTGGGTAATATACTGGTTATTTTGGCCCTGTGGATCAGTAAGAGCATTCAACAGCCCACCTACTGCCTCATCGTCTCTCTGGCTGTGGCTGACTTAATGGTTGGCTGCGTAGCCATACCATTGGCTGTGATGGTGGATGGAAAAATGAACACTTCATTTCAAGTCTGCCTCTTCATCAGCTGTGTGGTGATCCTGTTGACTGTAGTCTCAGTTTTGTCTCTGGTGGCCATTGCAGTCGACCGTTTCCTGCGGGTGTATATCCCTTTCAGGTAAAAATTATTCAGACTTATACTTCCTGAATATGCAGAGAGAAGTAAAAGCATACTGCCAGACAAAGGGGTTGAATTTAATCTAATGCAAAACCTACATGCATGTATTGTGAGGTGTTTGGGATAGTGAGAGAGGCATATAGTTATATACTTCACATTTTATTTATTACATCAGCCTATTACCGTTTTGGATTATTGATTTTGTAGATTTGTTGACACTTTAATTCAGAACACACATACATAAATATTGTTGATGATACTAAAATGTATTAATTGTTTCTATAGATACAGAAATACAGTCACACAGAGACATTCTTGCTTTGTAGTCGCAGCATGTTGGCTTGTTGCAATACCACTTGAGTTTTGCACCTATGCTTGGATGGAACAAACAAAACCCCTTGCCTGAGTCAGCCAACTCTACAAAGCACTGCCGGTTTATAGATGTGATCCCCATGTCATATCTCGTCTACTTTAACTTTTTCCTCTGCACACTGATACCTCTGTTGATTATGGCTGTGTTGTACGGCTACATTCACCACCATTCGAGGAAAGCTTCGAGAGAAACCAGGCAACAGTGTCCAAACACAGTCTTACAACTACCTGAAGAAAGAGAGGCAGCTAGCAGGATCTCTGTCTGGTCTTGGTCCTGTTTGCCCTGTCCTGGCTCCCACTCCACATCATGAACTGCATTGCTTACTTTGGTGGGGAGGATATTGTACCAATACCAGCCATCTATGTTGGCATTGTGCTTTCTCATGCTAACTCGGCTTTAAACCCAGTTGTGTACACGTTCAAAATCAAGAAAATCAAGACAGCATACCTGCAGATCTGGCGGCGCTGTATTGAATGTGGAGACAACAGACAACAATCTCAGTGTGAACAGAGTGCCTGAAATTGAATGAAGGCAGATTTCCTTGATAATGTTCTTCTCTGTTCTTAAGGACCAATAACTCATGTCTGACTTAACAGGTACACATGATTGCTTTTGCTGAAACAAAGATTTATGGAACTTTTCCTTTTACTCGTCATTTTATTTTGCTGTTGTATGCTTTTCATTTTTTTCAAATTCAGTTGAAGTTTGAGTTTGTCTGTATTTGTACATTATGTTATCAGATACAAGTATTTGTATGCAGTAGACTTTTGGTTCACTGTGTGATTGTTGATACCTTTGTTCAAGAATAAATGTAAAGCTGTATTTCATATTTAGTTTTGGAGTGTTTTTTTGTAAGTACTTAGTTCCTGCCTGCTGTGCACAAGTTCACTTCCCCCTTGCAGTCACTCTCTGAGCTAAGCTGGTCTAAATACAGTCTCTATACTGCATTGTATCTGCACTGGATGCAAAAGGTCAATATCCTCGCCTGACTCCACGGCGAACAAACAACAAATTTACTTCCCAAATTAGTTCTGTTTGAGACACAGTTGCAAGCCTTCCAGGAAGTGAGAGTGTCTGTAATATTTGTGACAATACTGTATATCTGCTCCTGGACTAAACAGATGTTGTAGCTCACTATTATTATGTCACATTCTACTCATTTATTTTGTGTCACAACTCAATCTCTTTAGTTTACTGTTCACCGGTGCACTTTTAAGCAACTCTGAGCTCTAAATATCTTTCAATTACATGTATTATCATTTTAATGGATTAAACAGCTTTAGCTTTACCATGTGTAGAATATTTATGTGATCTTAGCATCTTTCAAATTATTGATCGTGTTCATTTTTCATCTCCTCCCATAGACTGTTTCCGTGTTACTTGTTATACTCTGGAAGCTCCCCACTGAGGTCTGTATATTTTCCAGAGCAGAAGGGACATTGTTAATGAAAAGGCAACACAAACCAGTTTACATTCATGTAACTGAGATGGCAGTAGGGATCTCGGAGATTTCAAACCAAATAAAATAAGTATCTGCATGAGCCAAATGAGAAACATTACAGTACATCTGTAGAGTAGTGTGGATGGTGATACATGAAAATCAGGTTTGCATTGAAATCTTTCTTTTTTTTTTTAATGCGGTGAAGTTGGAAAAGACCTTTTGTTTGTGGCTTTTGTCAAACCTCTGCACAGCCGCTAATTATGACTAATATAAATATATACTACACTCATGGCAAAATGAGTCAGAATCACTGTGACAATATTCAAACCTACCAAAGACTTGACTGAAAGAAAAACTGTACAGTACACAATGATGTAAAATACTCTATATAATGCTTTTATCCAGGAACCTCGCTTCCTAAGGGCAACCCTGCATCTGAGTGGCCAAATACATAAAAAGATAAAAAATTGCAAAACTGTTCTTGTGTATGTAACCCATCTTTCACTGTATTACTTGATGTTCTTATTTCTGTGTTGTACAGGTTGAAACCAAGATTACATTGTATGTCACCGGGGAACATAGGGATGATCCCGTCTACACTTAGCCAGTTAGCTGAGTTAGCCGCCGAGTTAGCAGATGAGTTAGCCGCTGAGGAAGCCGCCGAATTAACCGCCGAGTTAGCAACCAAGGCGCGATTGGGGAACATAGGACCCAGGGAAAGTGAAGGATTTTCCAAAGCGGGAAAAAATTGAAAAAAATGACAGGGCCGGTAGTGTCGAAAAAGTCAAAAATGGGAAGGGTGGGGGATTGTCCCAAAACTTGCTACAAGGAGCCAGAGGGGCGGCCTGAATGAAAAATGTGTAAAATCAAGCACCGTGAAGGCATTGTGTGAAAATTGTGAAGGATTTTCCAAAGCGGGCAAAAATTGAAAAAATGACAGCGCCGGTAGTGTCGAAAAAGTCAAAAATGGGAAGGGTGGGGGATTGTCCCCAAACTTGCTACAAGGGGCCAGAGGGGCGGCCTGAATGAAAAATGTGTAAAATCAAGCACCCTGAAGGCATTGTGTGAAAATTGTGAAGGATTTTCCAAAGCGGGCAAAAATTGAAAAAAATGACAGGGTCGGTAGTGTCGAAAAAGTCAAAAATGGGAAGGGTGGGGGATTGTCCCCAAACTTGCTACAAGGGGCCAGAGGGGCGGCCTGAATGAAAAATGTGTAAAATCAAGCACCGTGAAGGCATTGTGTGAAAATTGTGAAGGATTTTCCAAAGCGGGCAAAAATTGAAAAAAATGACAGGGCCGGTAGTGTCGAAAAAGTCAAAAATGGGAAGGGTGGGGGATTGTCCCCAAACTTGCTACAAGGGGCCAGAGGGGCGGCCTGAATGAAAAATGTGTAAAATCAAGCACCGTGAAGGCATTGTGTGAAAATTGTGAAGGATTTTCCAAAGCGGGCAAAAATTGAAAAAAATGACAGGGCCGGTAGTGTCGAAAAAGTCAAAAATGGGAAGGGTGGGGGATTGTCCCCAAACTTGCTACAAGGGGCCAGAGGGGCGGCCTGAATGAAAAATGTGTAAAATCAAGCACCATGAAGGCATTGTGTGAAAATTGTGAAGGATATTCCAAAGCGGGCAAAAATTGAAAAAATGACAGCGCCGGTAGTGTCGAAAAAGTCAAAAATGGGAAGGGTGGGGGATTGTCCCCAAACTTGCTACAAGGGGCCAGAGGGGCGGCCTGAATGAAAAATGTGTAAAATCAAGCACCGTGAAGGCATTGTGTGAAAATTGTGAAGGATTTTCCAAAGCGGGCAAAAATTGAAAAAAATGACAGGGCCGGTAGTGTCGAAAAAGTCAAAAATGGGAAGGGTGGGGGATTGTCCCAAAACTTGCTACAAGGGGCCAGAGGGGCGGGCTGAATGAAAAATGTGTAAAATCAAGCACCGTGAAGGCATTGTGTGAAAATTGTGAAGGATTTTCCGAAGCGGGCAAAAATTGAAAAAAATGACAGGGCCGGGAGTGTCGAAAAAGTCAAAAATGGGAAGGGTGGGGGATTGTCCCAAAACTTGCTACAAGGGGCCAGAGGGGCGGCCTGAATGAAAAATGTGTAAAATCAAGCACCGTGAAGGCATTGTGTGAAAATTGTGAAGGATTTTCCAAAGCGGGCAAAAATTGAAAAAAATGACAGGGCCGGTAGTCAAAAATTGAAAAAATGACAGCGCCGGTAGTGTCGAAAAAGTTAAAAATGGGAAGGGTGGGGGATTGTCCCCAAACTTGCTACAAGGGGCCAGAGGGGCGGCCTGAATGAAAAATGTGTAAAATCAAGCACCGTGAAGGCATTGTGTGAAAATTGTGAAGGATTTTCCAAAGCGGGCAAAAATTGAAAAAAATGACAGCGCCGGTAGTGTCGAAAAAGTCAAAAATGGGAAGGGTGGGGGATTGTCCCCAAACTTGCTACAAGGGGCCAGAGGGGCGGCCTGAATGAAAAATGTGTAAAACCAAGCACCGTGAAGGCATTGTGTGAAAATTGTGAAGGATTTTCCAAAGCGGGCAAAAATTGAAAAAAATGACAGGGCCGGTAGTGTCGAAAAAGTCAAAAATGGGAAGGGTGGGGGATTGTCCCAAATCTTGCTACAAGGGGCCAGAGGGGCGGCCTGAATGAAAAATGTGCAAAATCAAGCACCGTGAAGGCATTGTGTGAAAATTGTGAAGGATTTTCCAAAGCGGGCAAAAATTGAAAAAATGACAGCGCCGGTAGTGTCGAAAAAGTCAAAAATGGGAAGGGTGGGGGATTGTCCCAAAACTTGCTACAAGGGGCCAGAGGGGCGGGCTGAATGAAAAATGTGTAAAATCAAGCACCGTGAAGGCATTGTGTGAAAATTGTGAAGGATTTTCCAAAGCGGGCAAAAATTGAAAAAAATGACAGGGCCGGGAGTGTCGAAAAAGTCAAAAATGGGAAGGGTGGGGGATTGTCCCCAAACTTGCTACAAGGGGCCAGAGGGGCGGCCTGAATGAAAAATGTGTAAAATCAAGCACCGTGAAGGCATTGTGTGAAAATTGTGAAGGATTTTCCAAAGCGGGCAAAAATTGAAAAAAATGACAGGGCCGGTAGTCAAAAATTGAAAAAATGACAGCGCTGGTAGTGTCGAAAAAGTTAAAAATGGGAAGGGTGGGGGATTGTCCCCAAACTTGCTACAAGGGGCCAGAGGGGCGGCCTGAATGAAAAATGTGTAAAACCAAGCACCGTGAAGGCATTGTGTGAAAATTGTGAAGGATTTTCCAAAGCGGGCAAAAATTGAAAAAAATGACAGCGCCGGTAGTGTCGAAAAAGTCAAAAATGGGAAGGGTGGGGGATTGTCCCCAAACTTGCTACAAGGGGCCAGAGGGGCGGCCTGAATGAAAAATGTGTAAAATCAAGCACCGTGAAGGCATTGTGTGAAAATTGTGAAGGATTTTCCAAAGCGGGCAAAAATTGAAAAAAATGACAGGGCCGGTAGTGTCGAAAAAGTCAAAAATGGGAAGGGTGGGGGATTGTCCCAAATCTTGCTACAAGGGGCCAGAGGGGCGGCCTGAATGAAAAATGTGTAAAATCAAGCACCGTGAAGGCATTGTGTGAAAATTGTGAAGGATTTTCCAAAGCGGGCAAAAATTGAAAAAATGACAGCGCCGGTAGTGTCGAAAAAGTCAAAAATGGGAAGGGTGGGGGATTGTCCCCAAACTTGCTACAAGGGGCCAGAGGGTCGGCCTGAATGAAAAATGTGTAAAATCAAGCACCGTGAAGGCATTGTGTGAAAATTGTGAAGGATTTTCCAAAGCGGGCAAAAATTGAAAAAAATGACAGGGCCGGTAGTGTCGAAAAAGTCAAAAATGGGAAGGGTGGGGGATTGTCCCAAAACTTGCTACAAGGAGCCAGAGGGGCGGCCTGAATGAAAAATGTGTAAAATCAAGCACCGTGAAGGCATTGTGTGAAAATTGTGAAGGATTTTCCAAAGCGGGCAAAAATTGAAAAAATGACAGCGCCGGTAGTGTCGAAAAAGTCAAAAATGGGAAGGGTGGGGGATTGTCCCCAAACTTGCTACAAGGGGCCAGAGGGGCGGGCTGAATGAAAAATGTGTAAAATCAAGCACCGTGAAGGCATTGTGTGAAAATTGTGAAGGATTTTCCAAAGCGGGCAAAAATTGAAAAAATGACAGTGCCGGTAGTGTCGAAAAAGTCAAAAATGGGAAGGGTGGGGGATTGTCCCCAAACTTGCTACAAGGGGCCAGAGGGGCGGCCTGAATGAAAAATGTGTAAAATCAAGCACCGTGAAGGCATTGTGTGAAAATTGTGAAGGATTTTCCAAAGCGGGCAAAAATTGAAAAAATGACAGCGCCGGTAGTGTCGAAAAAGTCAAAAATGGGAAGGGTGGGGGATTGTCCCCAAACTTGCTACAAGGGGCCAGAGGGGCGGCCTGAATGAAAAATGTGTAAAATTAAGCACCGTGAAGGCATTGTGTGAAAATTGTGAAGGATTTTCCAAAGCGGGCAAAAATTGAAAAAAATGACAGGGCCGGTAGTGTCGAAGAAGTCAAAAATGGGAAGGGTGGGGGATTGTCCCAAAACTTGCTACAAGGAGCCAGAGGGGCGGCCTGAATGAAAAATGTGTAAAATCAAGCACCGTGAAGGCATTGTGTGAAAATTGTGAAGGATTTTCCAAAGCGGGCAAAAATTGAAAAAATGACAGCGCCGGTAGTGTCGAAAAAGTCAAAAATGGGAAGGGTGGGGGATTGTCCCCAAACTTGCTACAAGGGGCCAGAGGGGCGGCCTGAATGAAAAATGTGTAAAATCAAGCACCCTGAAGGCATTGTGTGAAAATTGTGAAGGATTTTCCAAAGCGGGCAAAAATTGAAAAAAATTACAGGGTCGGTAGTGTCGAAAAAGTAAAAAATGGGAAGGGTGGGGGATTGTCCCCAAACTTGCTACAAGGGGCCAGAGGGGCGGCCTGAATGAAAAATGTGTAAAATCAAGCACCGTGAAGGCATTGTGTGAAAATTGTGAAGGATTTTCCAAAGCGGGCAAAAATTGAAAAAATGACAGCGCCGGTAGTGTCGAAAAAGTCAAAAATGGGAAGGGTGGGGGATTGTCCCAAAACTTGCTACAAGGGGCCAGAGGGGCGGGCTGAATGAAAAATGTGTAAAATCAAGCACCGTGAAGGCATTGTGTGAAAATTGTGAAGGATTTTCCAAAGCGGGCAAAAATTGAAAAAAATGACAGGGCCGGTAGTGTCGAAAAAGTCAAAAATGAGAAGGGTGGGGGATTGTCCCAAAACTTGCTACAAGGGGCCAGAGGGGCGGCCTGAATGAAAAATGTGTAAAATCAAGCACCGTGAAGGCATTGTGTGAAAATTGTGAAGGATTTTCCAAAGCGGGCAAAAATTGAAAAAATGGTAGTGTCGAAAAAGTCAAAAATGGGAAGGGTGGGGGATTGTCCCCAAACTTGCTACAAGGGGCCAGAGGGGCGGCCTGAATGAAAAATGTGTAAAATCAAGCACCGTGAAGGCATTGTGTGAAAATTGTGAAGGATTTTCCAAAGCGGGCAAAAATTGAAAAAATGACAGCGCCGGTAGTGTCGAAAAAGTCAAAAATGGGAAGGGTGGGGGATTGTCCCCAAACTTGCTACAAGGGGCCAGAGGGGCGGCCTGAATGAAAAATGTGTAAAATCAAGCACCGTGAAGGCATTGTGTGAAAATTGTGAAGGATTTTCCAAAGCGGGCAAAAATTGAAAAAAATGACAGGGCCGGTAGTGTCGAAGAAGTCAAAAATGGGAAGGGTGGGGGATTGTCCCAAAACTTGCTACAAGGAGCCAGAGGGGCGGCCTGAATGAAAAATGTGTAAAATCAAGCACCGTGAAGGCATTGTGTGAAAATTGTGAAGGATTTTCCAAAGCGGGCAAAAATTGAAAAAATGACAGCGCCGGTAGTGTCGAAAAAGTCAAAAATGGGAAGGGTGGGGGATTGTCCCCAAACTTGCTACAAGGGGCCAGAGGGGCGGCCTGAATGAAAAATGTGTAAAATCAAGCACCCTGAAGGCATTGTGTGAAAATTGTGAAGGATTTTCCAAAGCGGGCAAAAATTGAAAAAAATTACAGGGTCGGTAGTGTCGAAAAAGTAAAAAATGGGAAGGGTGGGGGATTGTCCCCAAACTTGCTACAAGGGGCCAGAGGGGCGGCCTGAATGAAAAATGTGTAAAATCAAGCACCGTGAAGGCATTGTGTGAAAATTGTGAAGGATTTTCCAAAGCGGGCAAAAATTGAAAAAATGACAGTGCCGGTAGTGTCGAAAAAGTCAAAAATGGGAAGGGTGGGGGATTGTCCCAAAACTTGCTACAAGGGGCCAGAGGGGCGGGCTGAATGAAAAATGTGTAAAATCAAGCACCGTGAAGGCATTGTGTGAAAATTGTGAAGGATTTTCCAAAGCGGGCAAAAATTGAAAAAAATGACAGTGCCGGTAGTGTCGAAAAAGTCAAAAATGGGAAGGGTGGGGGATTGTCCCCAAACTTGCTACAAGGGGCCAGAGGGGCGGCCTGAATGAAAAATGTGTAAAATCAAGCACCGTGAAGGCATTGTGTGAAAATTGTGAAGGATTTTCCAAAGCGGGCAAAAATTGAAAAAAATGACAGGGCCGGTAGTGTCGAAAAAGTCAAAAATGGGAAGGGTGGGGGATTGTCCCCAAACTTGCTACAAGGGGCCAGAGGGGCGGCCTGAATGAAAAATGTGTAAAATCAAGCACCATGAAGGCATTGTGTGAAAATTGTGAAGGATATTCCAAAGCGGGCAAAAATTGAAAAAATGACAGCGCCGGTAGTGTCGAAAAAGTCAAAAATGGGAAGGGTGGGGGATTGTCCCCAAACTTGCTACAAGGGGCCAGAGGGGCGGCCTGAATGAAAAATGTGTAAAATCAAGCACCGTGAAGGCATTGTGTGAAAATTGTGAAGGATTTTCCAAAGCGGGCAAAAATTGAAAAAAATGACAGGGCCGGTAGTGTCGAAAAAGTCAAAAATGGGAAGGGTGGGGGATTGTCCCAAAACTTGCTACAAGGGGCCAGAGGGGCGGGCTGAATGAAAAATGTGTAAAATCAAGCACCGTGAAGGCATTGTGTGAAAATTGTGAAGGATTTTCCGAAGCGGGCAAAAATTGAAAAAAATGACAGGGCCGGGAGTGTCGAAAAAATCAAAAATGGGAAGGGTGGGGGATTGTCCCAAAACTTGCTACAAGGGGCCAGAGGGGCGGCCTGAATGAAAAATGTGTAAAATCAAGCACCGTGAAGGCATTGTGTGAAAATTGTGAAGGATTTTCCAAAGCGGGCAAAAATTGAAAAAAATGACAGGGCCGGTAGTCAAAAATTGAAAAAATGACAGCGCCGGTAGTGTCGAAAAAGTTAAAAATGGGAAGGGTGGGGGATTGTCCCCAAACTTGCTACAAGGGGCCAGAGGGGCGGCCTGAATGAAAAATGTGTAAAATCAAGCACCGTGAAGGCATTGTGTGAAAATTGTGAAGGATTTTCCAAAGCGGGCAAAAATTGAAAAAATGACAGCGCCGGTAGTGTCGAAAAAGTCAAAAATGGGAAGGGTGGGGGATTGTCCCCAAACTTGCTACAAGGGGCCAGAGAGGCGGCCTGAATGAAAAATGTGTAAAATCAAGCACCGTGAAGGCATTGTGTGAAAATTGTGAAGGATTTTCCAAAGCGGGCAAAAATTGAAAAAAATGACAGGGCCGGTAGTGTCGAAAAAGTCAAAAATGGGAAGGGTGGGGGATTGTCCCAAAACTTGCTACAAGGAGCCAGAGGGGCGGCCTGAATGAAAAATGTGTAAAATCAAGCACCGTGAAGGCATTGTGTGAAAATTGTGAAGGATTTTCCAAAGCGGGCAAAAATTGAAAAAATGACAGCGCCGGTAGTGTCGAAAAAGTCAAAAATGGGAAGGGTGGGGGATTGTCCCCAAACTTGCTACAAGGGGCCAGAGGGGCGGCCTGAATGAAAAATGTGTAAAATCAAGCACCGTGAAGGCATTGTGTGAAAATTGTGAAGGATTTTCCAAAGCGGGCAAAAATTGAAAAAATGACAGCGCCGGTAGTGTCGAAAAAGTCAAAAATGGGAAGGGTGGGGGATTATCCCCAAACTTGCTACAAGGGGCCAGAGGGGCGGCCTGAATGAAAAATGTGTAAAATCAAGCACCGTGAAGGCATTGTGTGAAAATTGTGAAGGATTTTCCAAAGCGGGCAAAAATTGAAAAAAATGACAGGGCCGGTAGTGTCGAAAAAGTCAAAAATGGGAAGGGTGGGGGATTATCCCCAAACTTGCTACAAGGGGCCAGAGGGGCGGGCTGAATGAAAAATGTGTAAAATCAAGCACCGTGAAGGCATTGTGTGAAAATTGTGAAGGATTTTCCAAAGCGGGCAAAAATTGAAAAAAATGACAGGGCCGGTAGTGTCGAAAAAGTCAAAAATGGGAAGGGTGGGGGATTGTCCCAAAACTTGCTACAAGGGGCCAGAGGGGCGGGCTGAATGAAAAATGTGTAAAATCAAGCACCGTGAAGGCATTGTGTGAAAATTGTGAAGGATTTTCCAAAGCGGGCAAAAATTGAAAAAAATGACAGGGCCGGTAGTGTCGAAAAAGTCAAAAATGAGAAGGGTGGGGGATTGTCCCAAAACTTGCTACAAGGGGCCAGAGGGGCGGCCTGAATGAAAAATGTGTAAAATCAAGCACCGTGAAGGCATTGTGTGAAAATTGTGAAGGATTTTCCAAAGCGGGCAAAAATTGAAAAAATGACAGCGCCGGTAGTGTCGAAAAAGTCAAAAATAGGAAGGGTGGGGGATTGTCCCAAAACTTGCTACAAGGGGCCAGAGGGGCGGGCTGAATGAAAAATGTGTAAAATCAAGCACCGTGAAGGCATTGTGTGAAAATTGTGAAGGATTTTCCAAAGTGGGCAAAAATTGAAAAAAATGACAGGGCCGGTAGTGTCGAAAAAGTCAAAAATGGGAAGGGTGGGGGATTGTCCCAAAACTTGCTACAAGGGGCCAGAGGGGCGGGCTGAATGAAAAATGTGTAAAATCAAGCACCGTGAAGGCATTGTGTGAAAATTGTGAAGGATTTTCCAAAGCGGGCAAAAATTGAAAAAAATGACAGGGCCGGTAGTGTCGAAAAAGTCAAAAATGGGAAGGGTGGGGGATTATCCCCAAACTTGCTACAAGGGGCCAGAGGGGCGGCCTGAATGAAAAATGTGTAAAATCAAGCACCGTGAAGGCATTGTGTGAAAATTGTGAAGGATTTTCCAAAGCGGGCAAAAATTGAAAAAAATGACAGGGCCGGTAGTGTCGAAAAAGTCAAAAATGGGAAGGGTGGGGGATTATCCCCAAACTTGCTACAAGGGGCCAGAGGGGCGGGCTGAATGAAAAATGTGTAAAATCAAGCACCGTGAAGGCATTGTGTGAAAATTGTGAAGGATTTTCCAAAGCGGGCAAAAATTGAAAAAAATAACAGGGCCGGTAGTGTCGAAAAAGTAAAAAATGGGAAGGGTGGGGGATTGTCCCAAAACTTGCTACAAGGGGCCAGAGGGGCGGCCTGAATGAAAAATGTGTAAAATCAAGCACCGTGAAGGCATTGTGTGAAAATTGTGAAGGATTTTCCAAAGCGGGCAAAAATTGAAAAAAATGACAGGGCCGGTAGTGTCGAAAAAGTCAAAAATGGGAAGGGTGGGGGATTATCCCCAAACTTGCTACAAGGGGCCAGAGGGGCGGGCTGAATGAAAAATGTGTAAAATCAAGCACCGTGAAGGCATTGTGTGAAAATTGTGAAGGATTTTCCAAAGCGGGCAAAAATTGAAAAAAATGACAGGGCCGGTAGTGTCGAAAAAGTCAAAAATGGGAAGGGTGGGGGATTATCCCCAAACTTGCTACAAGGGGCCAGAGGGGCGGCCTGAATGAAAAATGTGTAAAATCAAGCACCGTGAAGGCATTGTGTGAAAATTGTGAAGGATTTTCCAAAGCGGGCAAAAATTGAAAAAAATGACAGGGCCGGTAGTGTCGAAAAAGTCAAAAATGGGAAGGGTGGGGGATTGTCCCAAAACTTGCTACAAGGGGCCAGAGGGGCGGGCTGAATGAAAAATGTGTAAAATCAAGCACCGTGAAGGCATTGTGTGAAAATTGTGAAGGATTTTCCAAAGCGGGCAAAAATTGAAAAAAATGACAGGGCCGGTAGTGTCGAAAAAGTCAAAAATGGGAAGGGTGGGGGATTATCCCCAAACTTGCTACAAGGGGCCAGAGGGGCGGGCTGAATGAAAAATGTGTAAAATCAAGCACCGTGAAGGCATTGTGTGAAAATTGTGAAGGATTTTCCAAAGCGGGCAAAAATTGAAAAAAATGACAGGGCCGGTAGTGTCGAAAAAGTCAAAAATGAGAAGGGTGGGGGATTGTCCCAAAACTTGCTACAAGGGGCCAGAGGGGCGGCCTGAATGAAAAATGTGTAAAATCAAGCACCGTGAAGGCATTGTGTGAAAATTGTGAAGGATTTTCCAAAGCGGGCAAAAATTGAAAAAAATGACAGGGCCGGTAGTGTCGAAGAAGTCAAAAATGGGAAGGGTGGGGGATTGTCCCAAAACTTGCTACAAGGAGCCAGAGGGGCGGCCTGAATGAAAAATGTGTAAAATCAAGCACCGTGAAGGCATTGTGTGAAAATTGTGAAGGATTTTCCAAAGCGGGCAAAAATTGAAAAAATGACAGCGCCGGTAGTGTCGAAAAAGTCAAAAATGGGAAGGGTGGGGGATTGTCCCCAAACTTGCTAGAAGGGGCCAGAGGGGCGGCCTGAATGAAAAATGTGTAAAATCAAGCACCCTGAAGGCATTGTGTGAAAATTGTGAAGGATTTTCCAAAGCGGGCAAAAATTGAAAAAAATTACAGGGTCGGTAGTGTCGAAAAAGTAAAAAATGGGAAGGGTGGGGGATTGTCCCCAAACTTGCTACAAGGGGCCAGAGGGGCGGCCTGAATGAAAAATGTGTAAAATCAAGCACCGTGAAGGCATTGTGTGAAAATTGTGAAGGATTTTCCAAAGCGGGCAAAAATTGAAAAAAATGACAGCGCCGGTAGTGTCGAAAAAGTCAAAAATGGGAAGGGTGGGGGATTGTCCCCAAACTTGCTACAAGGGGCCAGAGGGGCGGCCTGAATGAAAAATGTGTAAAATCAAGCACCGTGAAGGCATTGTGTGAAAATTGTGAAGGATTTTCCAAAGCGGGCAAAAATTGAAAAAAATGACAGGGCCGGTAGTGTCGAAAAAGTCAAAAATGGGAAGGGTGGGGGATTGTCCCCAAACTTGCTACAAGGGGCCAGAGGGGCGGCCTGAATGAAAAATGTGTAAAATCAAGCACCATGAAGGCATTGTGTGAAAATTGTGAAGGATATTCCAAAGCGGGCAAAAATTGAAAAAATGACAGCGCCGGTAGTGTCGAAAAAGTCAAAAATGGGAAGGGTGGGGGATTGTCCCCAAACTTGCTACAAGGGGCCAGAGGGGCGGCCTGAATGAAAAATGTGTAAAATCAAGCACCGTGAAGGCATTGTGTGAAAATTGTGAAGGATTTTCCAAAGCGGGCAAAAATTGAAAAAATGACAGCGCCGGTAGTGTCGAAAAAGTCAAAAATGGGAAGGGTGGGGGATTGTCCCAAAACTTGCTACAAGGGGCCAGAGGGGCGGGCTGAATGAAAAATGTGTAAAATCAAGCACCGTGAAGGCATTGTGTGAAAATTGTGAAGGATTTTCCAAAGCGGGCAAAAATTGAAAAAAATGACAGGGCCGGTAGTGTCGAAAAAGTCAAAAATGAGAAGGGTGGGGGATTGTCCCAAAACTTGCTACAAGGGGCCAGAGGGGCGGCCTGAATGAAAAATGTGTAAAATCAAGCACCGTGAAGGCATTGTGTGAAAATTGTGAAGGATTTTCCAAAGCGGGCAAAAATTGAAAAAATGACAGCGCCGGTAGTGTCGAAAAAGTCAAAAATGGGAAGGGTGGGGGATTGTCCCCAAACTTGCTACAAGGGGCCAGAGGGGCGGCCTGAATGAAAAATGTGTAAAATCAAGCACCGTGAAGGCATTGTGTGAAAATTGTGAAGGATTTTCCAAAGCGGGCAAAAATTGAAAAAATGACAGCACCGGTAGTGTCGAAAAAGTCAAAAATGGGAAGGGTGGGGGATTGTCCCCAAACTTGCTACAAGGGGCCAGAGGGGCGGCCTGAATGAAAAATGTGTAAAATCAAGCACCATGAAGGCATTGTGTGAAAATTGTGAAGGTGAAAAAATGACAGCGCCGGTAGTGTCGAAAAAGTCAAAAATGGGAAGGGTGGGGGATTGTCCCCAAACTTGCTACAAGGGGCCAGAGGGGCGGGCTGAATGAAAAATGTGTAAAATCAAGCACCGTGAAGGCATTGTGTGAAAATTGTGAAGGATTTTCCAAAGCGGGCAAAAATTGAAAAAAATGACAGCGCCGGTAGTGTCGAAAAAGTCAAAAATGGGAAGGGTGGGGGATTGTCCCCAAACTTGCTACAAGGGGCCAGAGGGGCGGCCTGAATGAAAAATGTGTAAAATCAAGCACCGTGAAGGCATTGTGTGAAAATTGTGAAGGATTTTCCAAAGCGGGCAAAAATTGAAAAAAATGACAGGGCCGGTAGTGTCGAAAAAGTCAAAAATGGGAAGGGTGGGGGATTGTCCCCAAACTTGCTACAAGGGGCCAGAGGGGCGGCCTGAATGAAAAATGTGTAAAATCAAGCACCATGAAGGCATTGTGTGAAAATTGTGAAGGATATTCCAAAGCGGGCAAAAATTGAAAAAATGACAGCGCCGGTAGTGTCGAAAAAGTCAAAAATGGGAAGGGTGGGGGATTGTCCCCAAACTTGCTACAAGGGGCCAGAGGGGCGGCCTGAATGAAAAATGTGTAAAATCAAGCACCGTGAAGGCATTGTGTGAAAATTGTGAAGGATTTTCCAAAGCGGGCAAAAATTGAAAAAATGACAGCGCCGGTAGTGTCGAAAAAGTCAAAAATGGGAAGGGTGGGGGATTGTCCCAAAACTTGCTACAAGGGGCCAGAGGGGCGGGCTGAATGAAAAATGTGTAAAATCAAGCACCGTGAAGGCATTGTGTGAAAATTGTGAAGGATTTTCCAAAGCGGGCAAAAATTGAAAAAAATGACAGGGCCGGTAGTGTCGAAAAAGTCAAAAATGAGAAGGGTGGGGGATTGTCCCAAAACTTGCTACAAGGGGCCAGAGGGGCGGCCTGAATGAAAAATGTGTAAAATCAAGCACCGTGAAGGCATTGTGTGAAAATTGTGAAGGATTTTCCGAAGCGGGCAAAAATTGAAAAAAATGACAGGGCCGGGAGTGTCGAAAAAATCAAAAATGGGAAGGGTGGGGGATTGTCCCAAAACTTGCTACAAGGGGCCAGAGGGGCGGCCTGAATGAAAAATGTGTAAAATCAAGCACCGTGAAGGCATTGTGTGAAAATTGTGAAGGATTTTCCAAAGCGGGCAAAAATTGAAAAAAATGACAGGGCCGGTAGTCAAAAATTGAAAAAATGACAGCGCCGGTAGTGTCGAAAAAGTTAAAAATGGGAAGGGTGGGGGATTGTCCCCAAACTTGCTACAAGGGGCCAGAGGGGCGGCCTGAATGAAAAATGTGTAAAATCAAGCACCGTGAAGGCATTGTGTGAAAATTGTGAAGGATTTTCCAAAGCGGGCAAAAATTGAAAAAATGACAGCGCCGGTAGTGTTGAAAAAGTCAAAAATGGGAAGGGTGGGGGATTGTCCCCAAACTTGCTACAAGGGGCCAGAGGGGCGGCCTGAATGAAAAATGTGTAAAATCAAGCACCGTGAAGGCATTGTGTGAAAATTGTGAAGGATTTTCCAAAGCGGGCAAAAATTGAAAAAAATGACAGGGCCGGTAGTGTCGAAAAAGTCAAAAATGGGAAGGGTGGGGGATTGTCCCAAAACTTGCTACAAGGAGCCAGAGGGGCGGCCTGAATGAAAAATGTGTAAAATCAAGCACCGTGAAGGCATTGTGTGAAAATTGTGAAGGATTTTCCAAAGCGGGCAAAAATTGAAAAAATGACAGCGCCGGTAGTGTCGAAAAAGTCAAAAATGGGAAGGGTGGGGGATTGTCCCCAAACTTGCTACAAGGGGCCAGAGGGGCGGCCTGAATGAAAAATGTGTAAAATCAAGCACCGTGAAGGCATTGTGTGAAAATTGTGAAGGATTTTCCAAAGCGGGCAAAAATTGAAAAAATGACAGCGCCGGTAGTGTCGAAAAAGTCAAAAATGGGAAGGGTGGGGGATTGTCCCCAAACTTGCTACAAGGGGCCAGAGGGGCGGCCTGAATGAAAAATGTGTAAAATTAAGCACCGTGAAGGCATTGTGTGAAAATTGTGAAGGATTTTCCAAAGCGGGCAAAAATTGAAAAAAATGACAGGGCCGGTAGTGTCGAAGAAGTCAAAAATGGGAAGGGTGGGGGATTGTCCCAAAACTTGCTACAAGGAGCCAGAGGGGCGGCCTGAATGAAAAATGTGTAAAATCAAGCACCGTGAAGGCATTGTGTGAAAATTGTGAAGGATTTTCCAAAGCGGGCAAAAATTGAAAAAATGACAGCGCCGGTAGTGTCGAAAAAGTCAAAAATGGGAAGGGTGGGGGATTGTCCCCAAACTTGCTACAAGGGGCCAGAGGGGCGGCCTGAATGAAAAATGTGTAAAATCAAGCACCCTGAAGGCATTGTGTGAAAATTGTGAAGGATTTTCCAAAGCGGGCAAAAATTGAAAAAAATTACAGGGTCGGTAGTGTCGAAAAAGTAAAAAATGGGAAGGGTGGGGGATTGTCCCCAAACTTGCTACAAGGGGCCAGAGGGGCGGCCTGAATGAAAAATGTGTAAAATCAAGCACCGTGAAGGCATTGTGTGAAAATTGTGAAGGATTTTCCAAAGCGGGCAAAAATTGAAAAAATGACAGCGCCGGTAGTGTCGAAAAAGTCAAAAATGGGAAGGGTGGGGGATTGTCCCAAAACTTGCTACAAGGGGCCAGAGGGGCGGGCTGAATGAAAAATGTGTAAAATCAAGCACCGTGAAGGCATTGTGTGAAAATTGTGAAGGATTTTCCAAAGCGGGCAAAAATTGAAAAAAATGACAGGGCCGGTAGTGTCGAAAAAGTCAAAAATGAGAAGGGTGGGGGATTGTCCCAAAACTTGCTACAAGGGGCCAGAGGGGCGGCCTGAATGAAAAATGTGTAAAATCAAGCACCGTGAAGGCATTGTGTGAAAATTGTGAAGGATTTTCCAAAGCGGGCAAAAATTGAAAAAATGGTAGTGTCGAAAAAGTCAAAAATGGGAAGGGTGGGGGATTGTCCCCAAACTTGCTACAAGGGGCCAGAGGGGCGGCCTGAATGAAAAATGTGTAAAATCAAGCACCGTGAAGGCATTGTGTGAAAATTGTGAAGGATTTTCCAAAGCGGGCAAAAATTGAAAAAATGACAGCGCCGGTAGTGTCGAAAAAGTCAAAAATGGGAAGGGTGGGGGATTGTCCCCAAACTTGCTACAAGGGGCCAGAGGGGCGGCCTGAATGAAAAATGTGTAAAATCAAGCACCGTGAAGGCATTGTGTGAAAATTGTGAAGGATTTTCCAAAGCGGGCAAAAATTGAAAAAAATGACAGGGCCGGTAGTGTCGAAGAAGTCAAAAATGGGAAGGGTGGGGGATTGTCCCAAAACTTGCTACAAGGAGCCAGAGGGGCGGCCTGAATGAAAAATGTGTAAAATCAAGCACCGTGAAGGCATTGTGTGAAAATTGTGAAGGATTTTCCAAAGCGGGCAAAAATTGAAAAAATGACAGCGCCGGTAGTGTCGAAAAAGTCAAAAATGGGAAGGGTGGGGGATTGTCCCCAAACTTGCTACAAGGGGCCAGAGGGGCGGCCTGAATGAAAAATGTGTAAAATCAAGCACCCTGAAGGCATTGTGTGAAAATTGTGAAGGATTTTCCAAAGCGGGCAAAAATTGAAAAAAATTACAGGGTCGGTAGTGTCGAAAAAGTAAAAAATGGGAAGGGTGGGGGATTGTCCCCAAACTTGCTACAAGGGGCCAGAGGGGCGGCCTGAATGAAAAATGTGTAAAATCAAGCACCGTGAAGGCATTGTGTGAAAATTGTGAAGGATTTTCCAAAGCGGGCAAAAATTGAAAAAATGACAGTGCCGGTAGTGTCGAAAAAGTCAAAAATGGGAAGGGTGGGGGATTGTCCCAAAACTTGCTACAAGGGGCCAGAGGGGCGGGCTGAATGAAAAATGTGTAAAATCAAGCACCGTGAAGGCATTGTGTGAAAATTGTGAAGGATTTTCCAAAGCGGGCAAAAATTGAAAAAAATGACAGTGCCGGTAGTGTCGAAAAAGTCAAAAATGGGAAGGGTGGGGGATTGTCCCCAAACTTGCTACAAGGGGCCAGAGGGGCGGGCTGAATGAAAAATGTGTAAAATCAAGCACCGTGAAGGCATTGTGTGAAAATTGTGAAGGATTTTCCAAAGCGGGCAAAAATTGAAAAAAATAACAGGGCCGGTAGTGTCGAAAAAGTAAAAAATGGGAAGGGTGGGGGATTGTCCCAAAACTTGCTACAAGGGGCCAGAGGGGCGGCCTGAATGAAAAATGTGTAAAATCAAGCACCGTGAAGGCATTGTGTGAAAATTGTGAAGGATTTTCCAAAGCGGGCAAAAATTGAAAAAAATGACAGGGCCGGTAGTGTCGAAAAAGTCAAAAATGGGAAGGGTGGGGGATTATCCCCAAACTTGCTACAAGGGGCCAGAGGGGCGGGCTGAATGAAAAATGTGTAAAATCAAGCACCGTGAAGGCATTGTGTGAAAATTGTGAAGGATTTTCCAAAGCGGGCAAAAATTGAAAAAAATGACAGGGCCGGTAGTGTCGAAAAAGTCAAAAATGGGAAGGGTGGGGGATTATCCCCAAACTTGCTACAAGGGGCCAGAGGGGCGGCCTGAATGAAAAATGTGTAAAATCAAGCACCGTGAAGGCATTGTGTGAAAATTGTGAAGGATTTTCCAAAGCGGGCAAAAATTGAAAAAAATGACAGGGCCGGTAGTGTCGAAAAAGTCAAAAATGGGAAGGGTGGGGGATTGTCCCAAAACTTGCTACAAGGGGCCAGAGGGGCGGGCTGAATGAAAAATGTGTAAAATCAAGCACCGTGAAGGCATTGTGTGAAAATTGTGAAGGATTTTCCAAAGCGGGCAAAAATTGAAAAAAATGACAGGGCCGGTAGTGTCGAAAAAGTCAAAAATGGGAAGGGTGGGGGATTATCCCCAAACTTGCTACAAGGGGCCAGAGGGGCGGGCTGAATGAAAAATGTGTAAAATCAAGCACCGTGAAGGCATTGTGTGAAAATTGTGAAGGATTTTCCAAAGCGGGCAAAAATTGAAAAAAATGACAGGGCCGGTAGTGTCGAAAAAGTCAAAAATGAGAAGGGTGGGGGATTGTCCCAAAACTTGCTACAAGGGGCCAGAGGGGCGGCCTGAATGAAAAATGTGTAAAATCAAGCACCGTGAAGGCATTGTGTGAAAATTGTGAAGGATTTTCCAAAGCGGGCAAAAATTGAAAAAAATGACAGGGCCGGTAGTGTCGAAGAAGTCAAAAATGGGAAGGGTGGGGGATTGTCCCAAAACTTGCTACAAGGAGCCAGAGGGGCGGCCTGAATGAAAAATGTGTAAAATCAAGCACCGTGAAGGCATTGTGTGAAAATTGTGAAGGATTTTCCAAAGCGGGCAAAAATTGAAAAAATGACAGCGCCGGTAGTGTCGAAAAAGTCAAAAATGGGAAGGGTGGGGGATTGTCCCCAAACTTGCTAGAAGGGGCCAGAGGGGCGGCCTGAATGAAAAATGTGTAAAATCAAGCACCCTGAAGGCATTGTGTGAAAATTGTGAAGGATTTTCCAAAGCGGACAAAAATTGAAAAAAATTACAGGGTCGGTAGTGTCGAAAAAGTAAAAAATGGGAAGGGTGGGGGATTGTCCCCAAACTTGCTACAAGGGGCCAGAGGGGCGGCCTGAATGAAAAATGTGTAAAATCAAGCACCGTGAAGGCATTGTGTGAAAATTGTGAAGGATTTTCCAAAGCGGGCAAAAATTGAAAAAAATGACAGCGCCGGTAGTGTCGAAAAAGTCAAAAATGGGAAGGGTGGGGGATTGTCCCCAAACTTGCTACAAGGGGCCAGAGGGGCGGCCTGAATGAAAAATGTGTAAAATCAAGCACCGTGAAGGCATTGTGTGAAAATTGTGAAGGATTTTCCAAAGCGGGCAAAAATTGAAAAAAATGACAGGGCCGGTAGTGTCGAAAAAGTCAAAAATGGGAAGGGTGGGGGATTGTCCCCAAACTTGCTACAAGGGGCCAGAGGGGCGGCCTGAATGAAAAATGTGTAAAATCAAGCACCATGAAGGCATTGTGTGAAAATTGTGAAGGATATTCCAAAGCGGGCAAAAATTGAAAAAATGACAGCGCCGGTAGTGTCGAAAAAGTCAAAAATGGGAAGGGTGGGGGATTGTCCCCAAACTTGCTACAAGGGGCCAGAGGGGCGGCCTGAATGAAAAATGTGTAAAATCAAGCACCGTGAAGGCATTGTGTGAAAATTGTGAAGGATTTTCCAAAGCGGGCAAAAATTGAAAAAATGACAGCGCCGGTAGTGTCGAAAAAGTCAAAAATGAGAAGGGTGGGGGATTGTCCCAAAACTTGCTACAAGGGGCCAGAGGGGCGGCCTGAATGAAAAATGTGTAAAATCAAGCACCGTGAAGGCATTGTGTGAAAATTGTGAAGGATTTTCCAAAGCGGGCAAAAATTGAAAAAATGACAGCGCCGGTAGTGTCGAAAAAGTCAAAAATGGGAAGGGTGGGGGATTGTCCCCAAACTTGCTACAAGGGGCCAGAGGGGCGGCCTGAATGAAAAATGTGTAAAATCAAGCACCGTGAAGGCATTGTGTGAAAATTGTGAAGGATTTTCCAAAGCGGGCAAAAATTGAAAAAATGACAGCACCGGTAGTGTCGAAAAAGTCAAAAATGGGAAGGGTGGGGGATTGTCCCCAAACTTGCTACAAGGGGCCAGAGGGGCGGCCTGAATGAAAAATGTGTAAAATCAAGCACCATGAAGGCATTGTGTGAAAATTGTGAAGGTGAAAAAATGACAGCGCCGGTAGTGTCGAAAAAGTCAAAAATGGGAAGGGTGGGGGATTGTCCCCAAACTTGCTACAAGGGGCCAGAGGGGCGGGCTGAATGAAAAATGTGTAAAATCAAGCACCGTGAAGGCATTGTGTGAAAATTGTGAAGGATTTTCCAAAGCGGGCAAAAATTGAAAAAAATGACAGCGCCGGTAGTGTCGAAAAAGTCAAAAATGGGAAGGGTGGGGGATTGTCCCCAAACTTGCTACAAGGGGCCAGAGGGGCGGCCTGAATGAAAAATGTGTAAAATCAAGCACCGTGAAGGCATTGTGTGAAAATTGTGAAGGATTTTCCAAAGCGGGCAAAAATTGAAAAAAATGACAGGGCCGGTAGTGTCGAAAAAGTCAAAAATGGGAAGGGTGGGGGATTGTCCCCAAACTTGCTACAAGGGGCCAGAGGGGCGGCCTGAATGAAAAATGTGTAAAATCAAGCACCATGAAGGCATTGTGTGAAAATTGTGAAGGATATTCCAAAGCGGGCAAAAATTGAAAAAATGACAGCGCCGGTAGTGTCGAAAAAGTCAAAAATGGGAAGGGTGGGGGATTGTCCCCAAACTTGCTACAAGGGGCCAGAGGGGCGGCCTGAATGAAAAATGTGTAAAATCAAGCACCGTGAAGGCATTGTGTGAAAATTGTGAAGGATTTTCCAAAGCGGGCAAAAATTGAAAAAATGACAGCGCCGGTAGTGTCGAAAAAGTCAAAAATGGGAAGGGTGGGGGATTGTCCCAAAACTTGCTACAAGGGGCCAGAGGGGCGGGCTGAATGAAAAATGTGTAAAATCAAGCACCGTGAAGGCATTGTGTGAAAATTGTGAAGGATTTTCCAAAGCGGGCAAAAATTGAAAAAAATGACAGGGCCGGTAGTGTCGAAAAAGTCAAAAATGAGAAGGGTGGGGGATTGTCCCAAAACTTGCTACAAGGGGCCAGAGGGGCGGCCTGAATGAAAAATGTGTAAAATCAAGCACCGTGAAGGCATTGTGTGAAAATTGTGAAGGATTTTCCGAAGCGGGCAAAAATTGAAAAAAATGACAGGGCCGGGAGTGTCGAAAAAATCAAAAATGGGAAGGGTGGGGGATTGTCCCAAAACTTGCTACAAGGGGCCAGAGGGGCGGCCTGAATGAAAAATGTGTAAAATCAAGCACCGTGAAGGCATTGTGTGAAAATTGTGAAGGATTTTCCAAAGCGGGCAAAAATTGAAAAAAATGACAGGGCCGGTAGTCAAAAATTGAAAAAATGACAGCGCCGGTAGTGTCGAAAAAGTTAAAAATGGGAAGGGTGGGGGATTGTCCCCAAACTTGCTACAAGGGGCCAGAGGGGCGGCCTGAATGAAAAATGTGTAAAATCAAGCACCGTGAAGGCATTGTGTGAAAATTGTGAAGGATTTTCCAAAGCGGGCAAAAATTGAAAAAATGACAGCGCCGGTAGTGTTGAAAAAGTCAAAAATGGGAAGGGTGGGGGATTGTCCCCAAACTTGCTACAAGGGGCCAGAGGGGCGGCCTGAATGAAAAATGTGTAAAATCAAGCACCGTGAAGGCATTGTGTGAAAATTGTGAAGGATTTTCCAAAGCGGGCAAAAATTGAAAAAAATGACAGGGCCGGTAGTGTCGAAAAAGTCAAAAATGGGAAGGGTGGGGGATTGTCCCAAAACTTGCTACAAGGAGCCAGAGGGGCGGCCTGAATGAAAAATGTGTAAAATCAAGCACCGTGAAGGCATTGTGTGAAAATTGTGAAGGATTTTCCAAAGCGGGCAAAAATTGAAAAAATGACAGCGCCGGTAGTGTCGAAAAAGTCAAAAATGGGAAGGGTGGGGGATTGTCCCCAAACTTGCTACAAGGGGCCAGAGGGGCGGCCTGAATGAAAAATGTGTAAAATCAAGCACCGTGAAGGCATTGTGTGAAAATTGTGAAGGATTTTCCAAAGCGGGCAAAAATTGAAAAAATGACAGCGCCGGTAGTGTCGAAAAAGTCAAAAATGGGAAGGGTGGGGGATTGTCCCCAAACTTGCTACAAGGGGCCAGAGGGGCGGCCTGAATGAAAAATGTGTAAAATTAAGCACCGTGAAGGCATTGTGTGAAAATTGTGAAGGATTTTCCAAAGCGGGCAAAAATTGAAAAAAATGACAGGGCCGGTAGTGTCGAAGAAGTCAAAAATGGGAAGGGTGGGGGATTGTCCCAAAACTTGCTACAAGGAGCCAGAGGGGCGGCCTGAATGAAAAATGTGTAAAATCAAGCACCGTGAAGGCATTGTGTGAAAATTGTGAAGGATTTTCCAAAGCGGGCAAAAATTGAAAAAATGACAGCGCCGGTAGTGTCGAAAAAGTCAAAAATGGGAAGGGTGAGGGATTGTCCCCAAACTTGCTACAAGGGGCCAGAGGGGCGGCCTGAATGAAAAATGTGTAAAATCAAGCACCCTGAAGGCATTGTGTGAAAATTGTGAAGGATTTTCCAAAGCGGGCAAAAATTGAAAAAAATTACAGGGTCGGTAGTGTCGAAAAAGTAAAAAATGGGAAGGGTGGGGGATTGTCCCCAAACTTGCTACAAGGGGCCAGAGGGGCGGCCTGAATGAAAAATGTGTAAAATCAAGCACCGTGAAGGCATTGTGTGAAAATTGTGAAGGATTTTCCAAAGCGGGCAAAAATTGAAAAAATGACAGCGCCGGTAGTGTCGAAAAAGTCAAAAATGGGAAGGGTGGGGGATTGTCCCAAAACTTGCTACAAGGGGCC
The DNA here is from genome assembly GCF_027409825.1 of Scomber japonicus. Classification (NCBI taxonomy): domain Eukaryota; kingdom Metazoa; phylum Chordata; class Actinopteri; order Scombriformes; family Scombridae; genus Scomber; species Scomber japonicus. The sequence continues at coordinate 17,714,555 of NC_070600.1, read as the reverse complement.
AGAGGGGCGGGCTGAATGAAAAATGTGTAAAATCAAGCACCGTGAAGGCATTGTGTGAAAATTGTGAAGGATTTTCCAAAGCGGGCAAAAATTGAAAAAAATGACAGGGCCGGTAGTGTCGAAAAAGTCAAAAATGAGAAGGGTGGGGGATTGTCCCAAAACTTGCTACAAGGGGCCAGAGGGGCGGCCTGAATGAAAAATGTGTAAAATCAAGCACCGTGAAGGCATTGTGTGAAAATTGTGAAGGATTTTCCAAAGCGGGCAAAAATTGAAAAAATGGTAGTGTCGAAAAAGTCAAAAATGGGAAGGGTGGGGGATTGTCCCCAAACTTGCTACAAGGGGCCAGAGGGGCGGCCTGAATGAAAAATGTGTAAAATCAAGCACCGTGAAGGCATTGTGTGAAAATTGTGAAGGATTTTCCAAAGCGGGCAAAAATTGAAAAAATGACAGCGCCGGTAGTGTCGAAAAAGTCAAAAATGGGAAGGGTGGGGGATTGTCCCCAAACTTGCTACAAGGGGCCAGAGGGGCGGCCTGAATGAAAAATGTGTAAAATCAAGCACCGTGAAGGCATTGTGTGAAAATTGTGAAGGATTTTCCAAAGCGGGCAAAAATTGAAAAAAATGACAGGGCCGGTAGTGTCGAAGAAGTCAAAAATGGGAAGGGTGGGGGATTGTCCCAAAACTTGCTACAAGGAGCCAGAGGGGCGGCCTGAATGAAAAATGTGTAAAATCAAGCACCGTGAAGGCATTGTGTGAAAATTGTGAAGGATTTTCCAAAGCGGGCAAAAATTGAAAAAATGACAGCGCCGGTAGTGTCGAAAAAGTCAAAAATGGGAAGGGTGGGGGATTGTCCCCAAACTTGCTACAAGGGGCCAGAGGGGCGGCCTGAATGAAAAATGTGTAAAATCAAGCACCCTGAAGGCATTGTGTGAAAATTGTGAAGGATTTTCCAAAGCGGGCAAAAATTGAAAAAAATTACAGGGTCGGTAGTGTCGAAAAAGTAAAAAATGGGAAGGGTGGGGGATTGTCCCCAAACTTGCTACAAGGGGCCAGAGGGGCGGCCTGAATGAAAAATGTGTAAAATCAAGCACCGTGAAGGCATTGTGTGAAAATTGTGAAGGATTTTCCAAAGCGGGCAAAAATTGAAAAAATGACAGTGCCGGTAGTGTCGAAAAAGTCAAAAATGGGAAGGGTGGGGGATTGTCCCAAAACTTGCTACAAGGGGCCAGAGGGGCGGGCTGAATGAAAAATGTGTAAAATCAAGCACCGTGAAGGCATTGTGTGAAAATTGTGAAGGATTTTCCAAAGCGGGCAAAAATTGAAAAAAATGACAGTGCCGGTAGTGTCGAAAAAGTCAAAAATGGGAAGGGTGGGGGATTGTCCCCAAACTTGCTACAAGGGGCCAGAGGGGCGGCCTGAATGAAAAATGTGTAAAATCAAGCACCGTGAAGGCATTGTGTGAAAATTGTGAAGGATTTTCCAAAGCGGGCAAAAATTGAAAAAAATGACAGGGCCGGTAGTCAAAAATTGAAAAAATGACAGCGCCGGTAGTGTCGAAAAAGTTAAAAATGGGAAGGGTGGGGGATTGTCCCCAAACTTGCTACAAGGGGCCAGAGGGGCGGCCTGAATGAAAAATGTGTAAAATCAAGCACCGTGAAGGCATTGTGTGAAAATTGTGAAGGATTTTCCAAAGCGGGCAAAAATTGAAAAAATGACAGCGCCGGTAGTGTCGAAAAAGTCAAAAATGGGAAGGGTGGGGGATTGTCCCCAAACTTGCTACAAGGGGCCAGAGGGGCGGCCTGAATGAAAAATGTGTAAAATCAAGCACCGTGAAGGCATTGTGTGAAAATTGTGAAGGATTTTCCAAAGCGGGCAAAAATTGAAAAAAATGACAGGGCCGGTAGTGTCGAAAAAGTCAAAAATGGGAAGGGTGGGGGATTGTCCCAAAACTTGCTACAAGGAGCCAGAGGGGCGGCCTGAATGAAAAATGTGTAAAATCAAGCACCGTGAAGGCATTGTGTGAAAATTGTGAAGGATTTTCCAAAGCGGGCAAAAATTGAAAAAATGACAGCGCCGGTAGTGTCGAAAAAGTCAAAAATGGGAAGGGTGGGGGATTGTCCCCAAACTTGCTACAAGGGGCCAGAGGGGCGGCCTGAATGAAAAATGTGTAAAATCAAGCACCGTGAAGGCATTGTGTGAAAATTGTGAAGGATTTTCCAAAGCGGGCAAAAATTGAAAAAATGACAGCGCCGGTAGTGTCGAAAAAGTCAAAAATGGGAAGGGTGGGGGATTATCCCCAAACTTGCTACAAGGGGCCAGAGGGGCGGCCTGAATGAAAAATGTGTAAAATCAAGCACCGTGAAGGCATTGTGTGAAAATTGTGAAGGATTTTCCAAAGCGGGCAAAAATTGAAAAAAATGACAGTGCCGGTAGTGTCGAAAAAGTCAAAAATGGGAAGGGTGGGGGATTGTCCCCAAACTTGCTACAAGGGGCCAGAGGGGCGGCCTGAATGAAAAATGTGTAAAATCAAGCACCGTGAAGGCATTGTGTGAAAATTGTGAAGGATTTTCCAAAGCGGGCAAAAATTGAAAAAAATGACAGGGCCGGTAGTGTCGAAAAAGTCAAAAATGGGAAGGGTGGGGGATTGTCCCCAAACTTGCTACAAGGGGCCAGAGGGGCGGCCTGAATGAAAAATGTGTAAAATCAAGCACCGTGAAGGCATTGTGTGAAAATTGTGAAGGATATTCCAAAGCGGGCAAAAATTGAAAAAATGACAGCGCCGGTAGTGTCGAAAAGGTCAAAAATGGGAAGGGTGGGGGATTGTCCCCAAACTTGCTACAAGGGGCCAGAGGGGCGGCCTGAATGAAAAATGTGTAAAATCAAGCACCGTGAAGGCATTGTGTGAAAATTGTGAAGGATTTTCCAAAGCGGGCAAAAATTGAAAAAAATGACAGGGCCGGTAGTGTCGAAAAAGTCAAAAATGGGAAGGGTGGGGGATTGTCCCAAAACTTGCTACAAGGGGCCAGAGGGGCGGGCTGAATGAAAAATGTGTAAAATCAAGCACCGTGAAGGCATTGTGTGAAAATTGTGAAGGATTTTCCGAAGCGGGCAAAAATTGAAAAAAATGACAGGGCCGGGAGTGTCGAAAAAATCAAAAATGGGAAGGGTGGGGGATTGTCCCAAAACTTGCTACAAGGGGCCAGAGGGGCGGCCTGAATGAAAAATGTGTAAAATCAAGCACCGTGAAGGCATTGTGTGAAAATTGTGAAGGATTTTCCAAAGCGGGCAAAAATTGAAAAAAATGACAGGGCCGGTAGTCAAAAATTGAAAAAATGACAGCGCCGGTAGTGTCGAAAAAGTTAAAAATGGGAAGGGTGGGGGATTGTCCCCAAACTTGCTACAAGGGGCCAGAGGGGCGGCCTGAATGAAAAATGTGTAAAATCAAGCACCGTGAAGGCATTGTGTGAAAATTGTGAAGGATTTTCCAAAGCGGGCAAAAATTGAAAAAATGACAGCGCCGGTAGTGTCGAAAAAGTCAAAAATGGGAAGGGTGGGGGATTGTCCCCAAACTTGCTACAAGGGGCCAGAGGGGCGGCCTGAATGAAAAATGTGTAAAATCAAGCACCGTGAAGGCATTGTGTGAAAATTGTGAAGGATTTTCCAAAGCGGGCAAAAATTGAAAAAAATGACAGGGCCGGTAGTGTCGAAAAAGTCAAAAATGGGAAGGGTGGGGGATTGTCCCAAAACTTGCTACAAGGAGCCAGAGGGGCGGCCTGAATGAAAAATGTGTAAAATCAAGCACCGTGAAGGCATTGTGTGAAAATTGTGAAGGATTTTCCAAAGCGGGCAAAAATTGAAAAAATGACAGCGCCGGTAGTGTCGAAAAAGTCAAAAATGGGAAGGGTGGGGGATTGTCCCCAAACTTGCTACAAGGGGCCAGAGGGGCGGCCTGAATGAAAAATGTGTAAAATCAAGCACCGTGAAGGCATTGTGTGAAAATTGTGAAGGATTTTCCAAAGCGGGCAAAAATTGAAAAAATGACAGCGCCGGTAGTGTCGAAAAAGTCAAAAATGGGAAGGGTGGGGGATTATCCCCAAACTTGCTACAAGGGGCCAGAGGGGCGGCCTGAATGAAAAATGTGTAAAATCAAGCACCGTGAAGGCATTGTGTGAAAATTGTGAAGGATTTTCCAAAGCGGGCAAAAATTGAAAAAAATGACAGGGCCGGTAGTGTCGAAAAAGTCAAAAATGGGAAGGGTGGGGGATTATCCCCAAACTTGCTACAAGGGGCCAGAGGGGCGGGCTGAATGAAAAATGTGTAAAATCAAGCACCGTGAAGGCATTGTGTGAAAATTGTGAAGGATTTTCCAAAGCGGGCAAAAATTGAAAAAAATGACAGGGCCGGTAGTGTCGAAAAAGTCAAAAATGGGAAGGGTGGGGGATTGTCCCAAAACTTGCTACAAGGGGCCAGAGGGGCGGGCTGAATGAAAAATGTGTAAAATCAAGCACCGTGAAGGCATTGTGTGAAAATTGTGAAGGATTTTCCAAAGCGGGCAAAAATTGAAAAAAATGACAGGGCCGGTAGTGTCGAAAAAGTCAAAAATGAGAAGGGTGGGGGATTGTCCCAAAACTTGCTACAAGGGGCCAGAGGGGCGGCCTGAATGAAAAATGTGTAAAATCAAGCACCGTGAAGGCATTGTGTGAAAATTGTGAAGGATTTTCCAAAGCGGGCAAAAATTGAAAAAATGACAGCGCCGGTAGTGTCGAAAAAGTCAAAAATAGGAAGGGTGGGGGATTGTCCCAAAACTTGCTACAAGGGGCCAGAGGGGCGGGCTGAATGAAAAATGTGTAAAATCAAGCACCGTGAAGGCATTGTGTGAAAATTGTGAAGGATTTTCCAAAGCGGGCAAAAATTGAAAAAAATGACAGGGCCGGTAGTGTCGAAAAAGTCAAAAATGGGAAGGGTGGGGGATTGTCCCAAAACTTGCTACAAGGGGCCAGAGGGGCGGGCTGAATGAAAAATGTGTAAAATCAAGCACCGTGAAGGCATTGTGTGAAAATTGTGAAGGATTTTCCAAAGCGGGCAAAAATTGAAAAAAATGACAGGGCCGGTAGTGTCGAAAAAGTCAAAAATGGGAAGGGTGGGGGATTATCCCCAAACTTGCTACAAGGGGCCAGAGGGGCGGGCTGAATGAAAAATGTGTAAAATCAAGCACCGTGAAGGCATTGTGTGAAAATTGTGAAGGATTTTCCAAAGCGGGCAAAAATTGAAAAAAATGACAGGGCCGGTAGTGTCGAAAAAGTCAAAAATGGGAAGGGTGGGGGATTATCCCCAAACTTGCTACAAGGGGCCAGAGGGGCGGGCTGAATGAAAAATGTGTAAAATCAAGCACCGTGAAGGCATTGTGTGAAAATTGTGAAGGATTTTCCAAAGCGGGCAAAAATTGAAAAAAATAACAGGGCCGGTAGTGTCGAAAAAGTAAAAAATGGGAAGGGTGGGGGATTGTCCCAAAACTTGCTACAAGGGGCCAGAGGGGCGGCCTGAATGAAAAATGTGTAAAATCAAGCACCGTGAAGGCATTGTGTGAAAATTGTGAAGGATTTTCCAAAGCGGGCAAAAATTGAAAAAAATGACAGGGCCGGTAGTGTCGAAAAAGTCAAAAATGGGAAGGGTGGGGGATTATCCCCAAACTTGCTACAAGGGGCCAGAGGGGCGGGCTGAATGAAAAATGTGTAAAATCAAGCACCGTGAAGGCATTGTGTGAAAATTGTGAAGGATTTTCCAAAGCGGGCAAAAATTGAAAAAAATGACAGGGCCGGTAGTGTCGAAAAAGTCAAAAATGGGAAGGGTGGGGGATTATCCCCAAACTTGCTACAAGGGGCCAGAGGGGCGGCCTGAATGAAAAATGTGTAAAATCAAGCACCGTGAAGGCATTGTGTGAAAATTGTGAAGGATTTTCCAAAGCGGGCAAAAATTGAAAAAAATGACAGGGCCGGTAGTGTCGAAAAAGTCAAAAATGGGAAGGGTGGGGGATTGTCCCAAAACTTGCTACAAGGGGCCAGAGGGGCGGGCTGAATGAAAAATGTGTAAAATCAAGCACCGTGAAGGCATTGTGTGAAAATTGTGAAGGATTTTCCAAAGCGGGCAAAAATTGAAAAAAATTACAGGGCCGGTAGTGTCGAAAAAGTCAAAAATGGGAAGGGTGGGGGATTATCCCCAAACTTGCTACAAGGGGCCAGAGGGGCGGGCTGAATGAAAAATGTGTAAAATCAAGCACCGTGAAGGCATTGTGTGAAAATTGTGAAGGATTTTCCAAAGCGGGCAAAAATTGAAAAAAATGACAGGGCCGGTAGTGTCGAAAAAGTCAAAAATGAGAAGGGTGGGGGATTGTCCCAAAACTTGCTACAAGGGGCCAGAGGGGCGGCCTGAATGAAAAATGTGTAAAATCAAGCACCGTGAAGGCATTGTGTGAAAATTGTGAAGGATTTTCCAAAGCGGGCAAAAATTGAAAAAAATGACAGGGCCGGTAGTGTCGAAGAAGTCAAAAATGGGAAGGGTGGGGGATTGTCCCAAAACTTGCTACAAGGAGCCAGAGGGGCGGCCTGAATGAAAAATGTGTAAAATCAAGCACCGTGAAGGCATTGTGTGAAAATTGTGAAGGATTTTCCAAAGCGGGCAAAAATTGAAAAAATGACAGCGCCGGTAGTGTCGAAAAAGTCAAAAATGGGAAGGGTGGGGGATTGTCCCCAAACTTGCTAGAAGGGGCCAGAGGGGCGGCCTGAATGAAAAATGTGTAAAATCAAGCACCCTGAAGGCATTGTGTGAAAATTGTGAAGGATTTTCCAAAGCGGGCAAAAATTGAAAAAAATTACAGGGTCGGTAGTGTCGAAAAAGTAAAAAATGGGAAGGGTGGGGGATTGTCCCCAAACTTGCTACAAGGGGCCAGAGGGGCGGCCTGAATGAAAAATGTGTAAAATCAAGCACCGTGAAGGCATTGTGTGAAAATTGTGAAGGATTTTCCAAAGCGGGCAAAAATTGAAAAAAATGACAGCGCCGGTAGTGTCGAAAAAGTCAAAAATGGGAAGGGTGGGGGATTGTCCCCAAACTTGCTACAAGGGGCCAGAGGGGCGGCCTGAATGAAAAATGTGTAAAATCAAGCACCGTGAAGGCATTGTGTGAAAATTGTGAAGGATTTTCCAAAGCGGGCAAAAATTGAAAAAAATGACAGGGCCGGTAGTGTCGAAAAAGTCAAAAATGGGAAGGGTGGGGGATTGTCCCCAAACTTGCTACAAGGGGCCAGAGGGGCGGCCTGAATGAAAAATGTGTAAAATCAAGCACCATGAAGGCATTGTGTGAAAATTGTGAAGGATATTCCAAAGCGGGCAAAAATTGAAAAAATGACAGCGCCGGTAGTGTCGAAAAAGTCAAAAATGGGAAGGGTGGGGGATTGTCCCCAAACTTGCTACAAGGGGCCAGAGGGGCGGCCTGAATGAAAAATGTGTAAAATCAAGCACCGTGAAGGCATTGTGTGAAAATTGTGAAGGATTTTCCAAAGCGGGCAAAAATTGAAAAAATGACAGCGCCGGTAGTGTCGAAAAAGTCAAAAATGGGAAGGGTGGGGGATTGTCCCAAAACTTGCTACAAGGGGCCAGAGGGGCGGGCTGAATGAAAAATGTGTAAAATCAAGCACCGTGAAGGCATTGTGTGAAAATTGTGAAGGATTTTCCAAAGCGGGCAAAAATTGAAAAAAATGACAGGGCCGGTAGTGTCGAAAAAGTCAAAAATGAGAAGGGTGGGGGATTGTCCCAAAACTTGCTACAAGGGGCCAGAGGGGCGGCCTGAATGAAAAATGTGTAAAATCAAGCACCGTGAAGGCATTGTGTGAAAATTGTGAAGGATTTTCCAAAGCGGGCAAAAATTGAAAAAATGACAGCGCCGGTAGTGTCGAAAAAGTCAAAAATGAGAAGGGTGGGGGATTGTCCCAAAACTTGCTACAAGGGGCCAGAGGGGCGGCCTGAATGAAAAATGTGTAAAATCAAGCACCGTGAAGGCATTGTGTGAAAATTGTGAAGGATTTTCCAAAGCGGGCAAAAATTGAAAAAATGACAGCGCCGGTAGTGTCGAAAAAGTCAAAAATAGGAAGGGTGGGGGATTGTCCCAAAACTTGCTACAAGGGGCCAGAGGGGCGGGCTGAATGAAAAATGTGTAAAATCAAGCACCGTGAAGGCATTGTGTGAAAATTGTGAAGGATTTTCCAAAGCGGGCAAAAATTGAAAAAAATGACAGGGCCGGTAGTGTCGAAAAAGTCAAAAATGGGAAGGGTGGGGGATTGTCCCAAAACTTGCTACAAGGGGCCAGAGGGGCGGGCTGAATGAAAAATGTGTAAAATCAAGCACCGTGAAGGCATTGTGTGAAAATTGTGAAGGATTTTCCAAAGCGGGCAAAAATTGAAAAAAATGACAGGGCCGGTAGTGTCGAAAAAGTCAAAAATGGGAAGGGTGGGGGATTATCCCCAAACTTGCTACAAGGGGCCAGAGGGGCGGGCTGAATGAAAAATGTGTAAAATCAAGCACCGTGAAGGCATTGTGTGAAAATTGTGAAGGATTTTCCAAAGCGGGCAAAAATTGAAAAAAATGACAGGGCCGGTAGTGTCGAAAAAGTCAAAAATGGGAAGGGTGGGGGATTATCCCCAAACTTGCTACAAGGGGCCAGAGGGGCGGGCTGAATGAAAAATGTGTAAAATCAAGCACCGTGAAGGCATTGTGTGAAAATTGTGAAGGATTTTCCAAAGCGGGCAAAAATTGAAAAAAATAACAGGGCCGGTAGTGTCGAAAAAGTAAAAAATGGGAAGGGTGGGGGATTGTCCCAAAACTTGCTACAAGGGGCCAGAGGGGCGGCCTGAATGAAAAATGTGTAAAATCAAGCACCGTGAAGGCATTGTGTGAAAATTGTGAAGGATTTTCCAAAGCGGGCAAAAATTGAAAAAAATGACAGGGCCGGTAGTGTCGAAAAAGTCAAAAATGGGAAGGGTGGGGGATTATCCCCAAACTTGCTACAAGGGGCCAGAGGGGCGGGCTGAATGAAAAATGTGTAAAATCAAGCACCGTGAAGGCATTGTGTGAAAATTGTGAAGGATTTTCCAAAGCGGGCAAAAATTGAAAAAATGACAGCGCCGGTAGTGTCGAAAAAGTCAAAAATGGGAAGGGTGGGGGATTGTCCCCAAACTTGCTACAAGGGGCCAGAGGGGCGGCCTGAATGAAAAATGTGTAAAATCAAGCACCGTGAAGGCATTGTGTGAAAATTGTGAAGGATTTTCCAAAGCGGGCAAAAATTGAAAAAATGACAGCACCGGTAGTGTCGAAAAAGTCAAAAATGGGAAGGGTGGGGGATTGTCCCCAAACTTGCTACAAGGGGCCAGAGGGGCGGCCTGAATGAAAAATGTGTAAAATCAAGCACCATGAAGGCATTGTGTGAAAATTGTGAAGGTGAAAAAATGACAGCGCCGGTAGTGTCGAAAAAGTCAAAAATGGGAAGGGTGGGGGATTGTCCCCAAACTTGCTACAAGGGGCCAGAGGGGCGGGCTGAATGAAAAATGTGTAAAATCAAGCACCGTGAAGGCATTGTGTGAAAATTGTGAAGGATTTTCCAAAGCGGGCAAAAATTGAAAAAAATGACAGCGCCGGTAGTGTCGAAAAAGTCAAAAATGGGAAGGGTGGGGGATTGTCCCCAAACTTGCTACAAGGGGCCAGAGGGGCGGCCTGAATGAAAAATGTGTAAAATCAAGCACCGTGAAGGCATTGTGTGAAAATTGTGAAGGATTTTCCAAAGCGGGCAAAAATTGAAAAAAATGACAGGGCCAGTAGTGTCGAAAAAGTCAAAAATGGGAAGGGTGGGGGATTGTCCCCAAACTTGCTACAAGGGGCCAGAGGGGCGGCCTGAATGAAAAATGTGTAAAATCAAGCACCATGAAGGCATTGTGTGAAAATTGTGAAGGATATTCCAAAGCGGGCAAAAATTGAAAAAATGACAGCGCCGGTAGTGTCGAAAAAGTCAAAAATGGGAAGGGTGGGGGATTGTCCCCAAACTTGCTACAAGGGGCCAGAGGGGCGGCCTGAATGAAAAATGTGTAAAATCAAGCACCGTGAAGGCATTGTGTGAAAATTGTGAAGGATTTTCCAAAGCGGGCAAAAATTGAAAAAATGACAGCGCCGGTAGTGTCGAAAAAGTCAAAAATGGGAAGGGTGGGGGATTGTCCCAAAACTTGCTACAAGGGGCCAGAGGGGCGGGCTGAATGAAAAATGTGTAAAATCAAGCACCGTGAAGGCATTGTGTGAAAATTGTGAAGGATTTTCCAAAGCGGGCAAAAATTGAAAAAAATGACAGGGCCGGTAGTGTCGAAAAAGTCAAAAATGAGAAGGGTGGGGGATTGTCCCAAAACTTGCTACAAGGGGCCAGAGGGGCGGCCTGAATGAAAAATGTGTAAAATCAAGCACCTTGAAGGCATTGTGTGAAAATTGTGAAGGATTTTCCGAAGCGGGCAAAAATTGAAAAAAATGACAGGGCCGGGAGTGTCGAAAAAATCAAAAATGGGAAGGGTGGGGGATTGTCCCAAAACTTGCTACAAGGGGCCAGAGGGGCGGCCTGAATGAAAAATGTGTAAAATCAAGCACCGTGAAGGCATTGTGTGAAAATTGTGAAGGATTTTCCAAAGCGGGCAAAAATTGAAAAAAATGACAGGGCCGGTAGTCAAAAATTGAAAAAATGACAGCGCCGGTAGTGTCGAAAAAGTTAAAAATGGGAAGGGTGGGGGATTGTCCCCAAACTTGCTACAAGGGGCCAGAGGGGCGGCCTGAATGAAAAATGTGTAAAATCAAGCACCGTGAAGGCATTGTGTGAAAATTGTGAAGGATTTTCCAAAGCGGGCAAAAATTGAAAAAATGACAGCGCCGGTAGTGTCGAAAAAGTCAAAAATGGGAAGGGTGGGGGATTGTCCCCAAACTTGCTACAAGGGGCCAGAGGGGCGGCCTGAATGAAAAATGTGTAAAATCAAGCACCGTGAAGGCATTGTGTGAAAATTGTGAAGGATTTTCCAAAGCGGGCAAAAATTGAAAAAAATGACAGGGCCGGTAGTGTCGAAAAAGTCAAAAATGGGAAGGGTGGGGGATTGTCCCAAAACTTGCTACAAGGAGCCAGAGGGGCGGCCTGAATGAAAAATGTGTAAAATCAAGCACCGTGAAGGCATTGTGTGAAAATTGTGAAGGATTTTCCAAAGCGGGCAAAAATTGAAAAAATGACAGCGCCGGTAGTGTCGAAAAAGTCAAAAATGGGAAGGGTGGGGGATTGTCCCCAAACTTGCTACAAGGGGCCAGAGGGGCGGCCTGAATGAAAAATGTGTAAAATCAAGCACCGTGAAGGCATTGTGTGAAAATTGTGAAGGATTTTCCAAAGCGGGCAAAAATTGAAAAAATGACAGCGCCGGTAGTGTCGAAAAAGTCAAAAATGGGAAGGGTGGGGGATTGTCCCCAAACTTGCTACAAGGGGCCAGAGGGGCGGCCTGAATGAAAAATGTGTAAAATCAAGCACCGTGAAGGCATTGTGTGAAAATTGTGAAGGATTTTCCAAAGCGGGCAAAAATTGAAAAAAATGACAGGGCCGGTAGTGTCGAAAAAGTCAAAAATGGGAAGGGTGGGGGATTGTCCCAAAACTTGCTTCAAGGGGCCAGAGGGGCGGGCTGAATGAAAAATGTGTAAAATCAAGCACCGTGAAGGCATTGTGTGAAAATTGTGAAGGATTTTCCAAAGCGGGCAAAAATTGAAAAAATGACAGTGCCGGTAGTGTCGAAAAAGTCAAAAATGGGAAGGGTGGGGGATTGTCCCAAAACTTGCTACAAGGGGCCAGATGGGCGGGCTGAATGAAAAATGTGTAAAATCAAGCACCGTGAAGGCATTGTGTGAAAATTGTGAAGGATTTTCCAAAGCGGGCAAAAATTGAAAAAAATGACAGGGCCGGTAGTGTCGAAAAAGTCAAAAATGGGAAGGGTGGGGGATTATCCCCAAACTTGCTACAAGGGGCCAGAGGGGCGGGCTGAATGAAAAATGTGTAAAATCAAGCACCGTGAAGGCATTGTGTGAAAATTGTGAAGGATTTTCCAAAGCGGGCAAAAATTGAAAAAAATGACAGGGCCGGTAGTGTCGAAAAAGTCAAAAATGGGAAGGGTGGGGGATTATCCCCAAACTTGCTACAAGGGGCCAGAGGGGCGGGCTGAATGAAAAATGTGTAAAATCAAGCACCGTGAAGGCATTGTGTGAAAATTGTGAAGGATTTTCCAAAGCGGGCAAAAATTGAAAAAAATGACAGGGCCGGTAGTGTCGAAAAAGTCAAAAATGGGAAGGGTGGGGGATTGTCCCAAAACTTGCTACAAGGAGCCAGAGGGGCGGCCTGAATGAAAAATGTGTAAAATCAAGCACCGTGAAGGCATTGTGTGAAAATTGTGAAGGATTTTCCAAAGCGGGCAAAAATTGAAAAAATGACAGCGCCGGTAGTGTCGAAAAAGTCAAAAATGGGAAGGGTGGGGGATTGTCCCCAAACTTGCTACAAGGGGCCAGAGGGGCGGCCTGAATGAAAAATGTGTAAAATCAAGCACCGTGAAGGCATTGTGTGAAAATTGTGAAGGATTTTCCAAAGCGGGCAAAAATTGAAAAAATGACAGCGCCGGTAGTGTCGAAAAAGTCAAAAATGGGAAGGGTGGGGGATTGTCCCCAAACTTGCTACAAGGGGCCAGAGGGGCGGCCTGAATGAAAAATGTGTAAAATCAAGCACCGTGAAGGCATTGTGTGAAAATTGTGAAGGATTTTCCAAAGCGGGCAAAAATTGAAAAAAATGACAGGGCCGGTAGTGTCGAAAAAGTCAAAAATGGGAAGGGTGGGGGATTGTCCCAAAACTTGCTTCAAGGGGCCAGAGGGGCGGGCTGAATGAAAAATGTGTAAAATCAAGCACCGTGAAGGCATTGTGTGAAAATTGTGAAGGATTTTCCAAAGCGGGCAAAAATTGAAAAAATGACAGTGCCGGTAGTGTCGAAAAAGTCAAAAATGGGAAGGGTGGGGGATTGTCCCAAAACTTGCTACAAGGGGCCAGATGGGCGGGCTGAATGAAAAATGTGTAAAATCAAGCACCGTGAAGGCATTGTGTGAAAATTGTGAAGGATTTTCCAAAGCGGGCAAAAATTGAAAAAAATGACAGGGCCGGTAGTGTCGAAAAAGTCAAAAATGGGAAGGGTGGGGGATTATCCCCAAACTTGCTACAAGGGGCCAGAGGGGCGGGCTGAATGAAAAATGTGTAAAATCAAGCACCGTGAAGGCATTGTGTGAAAATTGTGAAGGATTTTCCAAAGCGGGCAAAAATTGAAAAAAATGACAGGGCCGGTAGTGTCGAAAAAGTCAAAAATGGGAAGGGTGGGGGATTATCCCCAAACTTGCTACAAGGGGCCAGAGGGGCGGGCTGAATGAAAAATGTGTAAAATCAAGCACCGTGAAGGCATTGTGTGAAAATTGTGAAGGATTTTCCAAAGCGGGCAAAAATTGAAAAAAATGACAGGGCCGGTAGTGTCGAAAAAGTCAAAAATGGGAAGGGTGGGGGATTGTCCCAAAACTTGCTACAAGGGGCCAGAGGGGCGGGCTGAATGAAAAATGTGTAAAATCAAGCACCGTGAAGGCATTGTGTGAAAATTGTGAAGGATTTTCCAAAGCGGGCAAAAATTGAAAAAAATGACAGGGCCGGTAGTGTCGAAAAAGTCAAAAATGAGAAGGGTGGGGGATTGTCCCAAAACTTGCTACAAGGGGCCAGAGGGGCGGCCTGAATGAAAAATGTGTAAAATCAAGCACCGTGAAGGCATTGTGTGAAAATTGTGAAGGATTTTCCAAAGCGGGCAAAAATTGAAAAAATGACAGCGCCGGTAGTGTCGAAAAAGTCAAAAATAGGAAGGGTGGGGGATTGTCCCAAAACTTGCTACAAGGGGCCAGAGGGGCGGGCTGAATGAAAAATGTGTAAAATCAAGCACCGTGAAGGCATTGTGTGAAAATTGTGAAGGATTTTCCAAAGCGGGCAAAAATTGAAAAAAATGACAGGGCCGGTAGTGTCGAAAAAGTCAAAAATGGGAAGGGTGGGGGATTGTCCCAAAACTTGCTACAAGGGGCCAGAGGGGCGGGCTGAATGAAAAATGTGTAAAATCAAGCACCGTGAAGGCATTGTGTGAAAATTGTGAAGGATTTTCCAAAGCGGGCAAAAATTGAAAAAAATGACAGGGCCGGTAGTGTCGAAAAAGTCAAAAATGGGAAGGGTGGGGGATTATCCCCAAACTTGCTACAAGGGGCCAGAGGGGCGGGCTGAATGAAAAATGTGTAAAATCAAGCACCGTGAAGGCATTGTGTGAAAATTGTGAAGGATTTTCCAAAGCGGGCAAAAATTGAAAAAAATGACAGGGCCGGTAGTGTCGAAAAAGTCAAAAATGGGAAGGGTGGGGGATTATCCCCAAACTTGCTACAAGGGGCCAGAGGGGCGGGCTGAATGAAAAATGTGTAAAATCAAGCACCGTGAAGGCATTGTGTGAAAATTGTGAAGGATTTTCCAAAGCGGGCAAAAATTGAAAAAAATGACAGGGCCGGTAGTGTCGAAAAAGTAAAAAATGGGAAGGGTGGGGGATTGTCCCAAAACTTGCTACAAGGGGCCAGAGGGGCGGCCTGAATGAAAAATGTGTAAAATCAAGCACCGTGAAGGCATTGTGTGAAAATTGTGAAGGATTTTCCAAAGCGGGCAAAAATTGAAAAAAATGACAGGGCCGGTAGTGTCGAAAAAGTCAAAAATGGGAAGGGTGGGGGATTGTCCCAAAACTTGCTACAAGGGGCCAGAGGGGCGGGCTGAATGAAAAATGTGTAAAATCAAGCACCGTGAAGGCATTGTGTGAAAATTGTGAAGGATTTTCCAAAGCGGGCAAAAATTGAAAAAAATGACAGGGCCGGTAGTGTCGAAAAAGTCAAAAATGAGAAGGGTGGGGGATTGTCCCAAAACTTGCTACAAGGGGCCAGAGGGGCGGCCTGAATGAAAAATGTGTAAAATCAAGCACCGTGAAGGCATTGTGTGAAAATTGTGAAGGATTTTCCAAAGCGGGCAAAAATTGAAAAAAATGACAGGGCCGGTAGTGTCGAAGAAGTCAAAAATGGGAAGGGTGGGGGATTGTCCCAAAACTTGCTACAAGGAGCCAGAGGGGCGGCCTGAATGAAAAATGTGTAAAATCAAGCACCGTGAAGGCATTGTGTGAAAATTGTGAAGGATTTTCCAAAGCGGGCAAAAATTGAAAAAATGACAGCGCCGGTAGTGTCGAAAAAGTCAAAAATGGGAAGGGTGGGGGATTGTCCCCAAACTTGCTAGAAGGGGCCAGAGGGGCGGCCTGAATGAAAAATGTGTAAAATCAAGCACCCTGAAGGCATTGTGTGAAAATTGTGAAGGATTTTCCAAAGCGGGCAAAAATTGAAAAAAATTACAGGGTCGGTAGTGTCGAAAAAGTAAAAAATGGGAAGGGTGGGGGATTGTCCCCAAACTTGCTACAAGGGGCCAGAGGGGCGGCCTGAATGAAAAATGTGTAAAAATCAAGCACCGTGAAGGCATTGTGTGAAAATTGTGAAGGATTTTCCAAAGCGGGCAAAAATTGAAAAAAATGACAGCGCCGGTAGTGTCGAAAAAGTCAAAAATGGGAAGGGTGGGGGATTGTCCCCAAACTTGCTACAAGGGGCCAGAGGGGCGGCCTGAATGAAAAATGTGTAAAATCAAGCACCGTGAAGGCATTGTGTGAAAATTGTGAAGGATTTTCCAAAGCGGGCAAAAATTGAAAAAAATGACAGGGCCGGTAGTGTCGAAAAAGTCAAAAATGGGAAGGGTGGGGGATTGTCCCCAAACTTGCTACAAGGGGCCAGAGGGGCGGCCTGAATGAAAAATGTGTAAAATCAAGCACCATGAAGGCATTGTGTGAAAATTGTGAAGGATATTCCAAAGCGGGCAAAAATTGAAAAAATGACAGCGCCGGTAGTGTCGAAAAAGTCAAAAATGGGAAGGGTGGGGGATTGTCCCCAAACTTGCTACAAGGGGCCAGAGGGGCGGCCTGAATGAAAAATGTGTAAAATCAAGCACCGTGAAGGCATTGTGTGAAAATTGTGAAGGATTTTCCAAAGCGGGCAAAAATTGAAAAAAATGACAGGGCCGGTAGTGTCGAAAAAGTCAAAAATGGGAAGGGTGGGGGATTGTCCCAAAACTTGCTACAAGGGGCCAGAGGGGCGGGCTGAATGAAAAATGTGTAAAATCAAGCACCGTGAAGGCATTGTGTGAAAATTGTGAAGGATTTTCCGAAGCGGGCAAAAATTGAAAAAAATGACAGGGCCGGGAGTGTCGAAAAAATCAAAAATGGGAAGGGTGGGGGATTGTCCCAAAACTTGCTACAAGGGGCCAGAGGGGCGGCCTGAATGAAAAATGTGTAAAATCAAGCACCGTGAAGGCATTGTGTGAAAATTGTGAAGGATTTTCCAAAGCGGGCAAAAATTGAAAAAAATGACAGGGCCGGTAGTCAAAAATTGAAAAAATGACAGCGCCGGTAGTGTCGAAAAAGTTAAAAATGGGAAGGGTGGGGGATTGTCCCCAAACTTGCTACAAGGGGCCAGAGGGGCGGCCTGAATGAAAAATGTGTAAAATCAAGCACCGTGAAGGCATTGTGTGAAAATTGTGAAGGATTTTCCAAAGCGGGCAAAAATTGAAAAAAATGACAGGGCCGGTAGTGTCGAAAAAGTCAAAAATAGGAAGGGTGGGGGATTGTCCCAAAACTTGCTTCAAGGGGCCAGAGGGGCGGGCTGAATGAAAAATGTGTAAAATCAAGCACCGTGAAGGCATTGTGTGAAAATTGTGAAGGATTTTCCAAAGCGGGCAAAAATTGGAAAAATGACAGTGCCGGTAGTGTCGAAAAAGTCAAAAATGGGAAGGGTGGGGGATTGTCCCAAAACTTGCTTCAAGGGGCCAGAGGGGCGGGCTGAATGAAAAATGTGTAAAATCAAGCACCGTGAAGGCATTGTGTGAAAATTGTGAAGGATTTTCCAAAGCGGGCAAAAATTGAAAAAATGACAGTGCCGGTAGTGTCGAAAAAGTCAAAAATGGGAAGGGTGGGGGATTGTCCCAAAACTTGCTACAAGGGGCCAGAGGGGCGGGCTGAATGAAAAATGTGTAAAATCAAGCACCGTGAAGGCATTGTGTGAAAATTGTGAAGGATTTTCCAAAGCGGGCAAAAATTGAAAAAATGACAGTGCCGGTAGTGTCGAAAAAGTCAAAAATGGGAAGGGTGGGGGATTGTCCCAAAACTTGCTACAAGGGGCCAGAGGGGCGGGCTGAATGAAAAATGTGTAAAATCAAGCACCGTGAAGGCATTGTGTGAAAATTGTGAAGGATTTTCCAAAGCGGGCAAAAATTGAAAAAAATGACAGGGCCGGTAGTGTCGAAAAAGTCAAAAATAGGAAGGGTGGGGGATTGTCCCAAAACTTGCTTCAAGGGGCCAGAGGGGCGGGCTGAATGAAAAATGTGTAAAATCAAGCACCGTGAAGGCATTGTGTGAAAATTGTGAAGGATTTTCCAAAGCGGGCAAAAATTGAAAAAAATGACAGGGCCGGTAGTGTCGAAAAAGTCAAAAATGGGAAGGGTGGGGGATTGTCCCAAAACTTGCTACAAGGGGCCAGAGGGGCGGGCTGAATGAAAAATGTGTAAAATCAAGCACCGTGAAGGCATTGTGTGAAAATTGTGAAGGATTTTCCGAAGCGGGCAAAAATTGAAAAAAATGACAGGGCCGGGAGTGTCGAAAAAATCAAAAATGGGAAGGGTGGGGGATTGTCCCAAAACTTGCTACAAGGGGCCAGAGGGGCGGCCTGAATGAAAAATGTGTAAAATCAAGCACCGTGAAGGCATTGTGTGAAAATTGTGAAGGATTTTCCAAAGCGGGCAAAAATTGAAAAAAATGACAGGGCCGGTAGTCAAAAATTGAAAAAATGACAGCGCCGGTAGTGTCGAAAAAGTTAAAAATGGGAAGGGTGGGGGATTGTCCCCAAACTTGCTACAAGGGGCCAGAGGGGCGGCCTGAATGAAAAATGTGTAAAATCAAGCACCGTGAAGGCATTGTGTGAAAATTGTGAAGGATTTTCCAAAGCGGGCAAAAATTGAAAAAAATGACAGGGCCGGTAGTGTCGAAAAAGTCAAAAATAGGAAGGGTGGGGGATTGTCCCAAAACTTGCTTCAAGGGGCCAGAGGGGCGGGCTGAATGAAAAATGTGTAAAATCAAGCACCGTGAAGGCATTGTGTGAAAATTGTGAAGGATTTTCCAAAGCGGGCAAAAATTGGAAAAATGACAGTGCCGGTAGTGTCGAAAAAGTCAAAAATGGGAAGGGTGGGGGATTGTCCCAAAACTTGCTTCAAGGGGCCAGAGGGGCGGGCTGAATGAAAAATGTGTAAAATCAAGCACCGTGAAGGCATTGTGTGAAAATTGTGAAGGATTTTCCAAAGCGGGCAAAAATTGAAAAAATGACAGTGCCGGTAGTGTCGAAAAAGTCAAAAATGGGAAGGGTGGGGGATTGTCCCAAAACTTGCTACAAGGGGCCAGAGGGGCGGGCTGAATGAAAAATGTGTAAAATCAAGCACCGTGAAGGCATTGTGTGAAAATTGTGAAGGATTTTCCAAAGCGGGCAAAAATTGAAAAAATGACAGTGCCGGTAGTGTCGAAAAAGTCAAAAATGGGAAGGGTGGGGGATTGTCCCAAAACTTGCTACAAGGGGCCAGAGGGGCGGGCTGAATGAAAAATGTGTAAAATCAAGCACCGTGAAGGCATTGTGTGAAAATTGTGAAGGATTTTCCAAAGCGGGCAAAAATTGAAAAAAATGACAGGGCCGGTAGTGTCGAAAAAGTCAAAAATAGGAAGGGTGGGGGATTGTCCCAAAACTTGCTTCAAGGGGCCAGAGGGGCGGGCTGAATGAAAAATGTGTAAAATCAAGCACCGTGAAGGCATTGTGTGAAAATTGTGAAGGATTTTCCAAAGCGGGCAAAAATTGGAAAAATGACAGGGCCGGTAGTGTCGAAAAAGTCAAAAATGGGAAGGGTGGGGGATTGTCCCCAAACTTGCTACAAGGGGCCAGAGGGGCGGGCTGAATGAAAACTGTGTAAAATCAAGCACCGTGAAGGCATTGTGTGAAAATTGTGAAGGATTTTCCAAAGCGGGCAAAAATTGAAAAAATGACAGTGCCGGTAGTGTCGAAAAAGTCAAAAATGGGAAGGGTGAGGGATTGTCCCAAAACTTGCTACAAGGGGCCAGAGGGGCGGGCTGAATGAAAAATGTGTAAAATCAAGCACCGTGAAGGCATTGTGTGAAAATTGTGAAGGATTTTCCAAAGCGGGCAAAAATTGAAAAAATGACAGTGCCGGTAGTGTCGAAAAAGTCAAAAATGGGAAGGGTGGGGGATTGTCCCAAAACTTGCTACAAGGGGCCAGAGGGGCGGGCTGAATGAAAAATGTGTAAAATCAAGCACCGTGAAGGCATTGTGTGAAAATTGTGAAGGATTTTCCAAAGCGGGCAAAAATTGAAAAAATGACAGTGCCGGTAGTGTCGAAAAAGTCAAAAATGGGAAGGGTGGGGGATTGTCCCAAAACTTGCTACAAGGGGCCAGAGGGGCGGGCTGAATGAAAAATGTGTAAAATCAAGCACCGTGAAGGCATTGTGTGAAAATTGTGAAGGATTTTCCAAAGCGGGCAAAAATTGAAAAAATGACAGGGCCGGCCGGTAGTGTCGAAAAAGTCAAAAATGGGAAGGGTGGGGGATTGTCCCCAAACTTGCTACAAGGGGCCAGAGGGGCGGCCTGAATGAAAAATGTGTAAAATCAAGCACCGTGAAGGCATTGTGTGAAAATTGTGAAGGATTTTCCAAAGCGGGCAAAAATTGAAAAAAATGACAGGGCCGGTAGTGTCGAAAAAGTCAAAAATAGGAAGGGTGGGGGATTGTCCCAAAACTTGCTTCAAGGGGCCAGAGGGGCGGGCTGAATGAAAAATGTGTAAAATCAAGCACCGTGAAGGCATTGTGTGAAAATTGTGAAGGATTTTCCAAAGCGGGCAAAAATTGGAAAAATGACAGGGCCGGTAGTGTCGAAAAAGTCAAAAATGGGAAGGGTGGGGGATTGTCCCCAAACTTGCTACAAGGGGCCAGAGGGCGGCCTGAATGAAAAATGTGTAAAATCAAGCACCGTGAAGGCATTGTGTGAAAATTGTGAAGGATTTTCCAAAGCGGGCAAAAATTGAAAAAATGACAGTGCCGGTAGTGTCGAAAAAGTCAAAAATGGGAAGGGTGGGGGATTGTCCCAAAACTTGCTACAAGGGGCCAGAGGGGCGGGCTGAATGAAAAATGTGTAAAATCAAGCACCGTGAAGGCATTGTGTGAAAATTGTGAAGGATTTTCCAAAGCGGGCAAAAATTGAAAAAATGACAGTGCCGGTAGTGTCGAAAAAGTCAAAAATGGGAAGGGTGGGGGATTGTCCCAAAACTTGCTTCAAGGGGCCAGAGGGGCGGGCTGAATGAAAAATGTGTAAAATCAAGCACCGTGAAGGCATTGTGTGAAAATTGTGAAGGATTTTCCAAAGCGGGCAAAAATTGAAAAAATGACAGTGCCGGTAGTGTCGAAAAAGTCAAAAATGGGAAGGGTGGGGGATTGTCCCAAAACTTGCTACAAGGGGCCAGAGGGGCGGGCTGAATGAAAAATGTGTAAAATCAAGCACCGTGAAGGCATTGTGTGAAAATTGTGAAGGATTTTCCAAAGCGGGCAAAAATTGAAAAAATGACAGTGCCGGTAGTGTCGAAAAAGTCAAAAATGGGAAGGGTGGGGGATTGTCCCAAAACTTGCTACAAGGGGCCAGAGGGGCGGGCTGAATGAAAAATGTGTAAAATCAAGCACCGTGAAGGCATTGTGTGAAAATTGTGAAGGATTTTCCAAAGCGGGCAAAAATTGAAAAAATGACAGTGCCGGTAGTGTCGAAAAAGTCAAAAATGGGAAGGGTGGGGGATTGTCCCAAAACTTGCTACAAGGGGCCAGAGGGGCGGGCTGAATGAAAAATGTGTAAAATCAAGCACCGTGAAGGCATTGTGTGAAAATTGTGAAGGATTTTCCAAAGCGGGCAAAAATTGAAAAAATGACAGGGCCGGCCGGTAGTGTCGAAAAAGTCAAAAATGGGAAGGGTGGGGGATTGTCCCCAAACTTGCTACAAGGGGCCAGAGGGGCGGCCTGAATGAAAAATGTGTAAAATCAAGCACCGTGAAGGCATTGTGTGAAAATTGTGAAGGATTTTCCAAAGCGGGCAAAAATTGAAAAAATGACAGTGCCGGTAGTGTCGAAAAAGTCAAAAATGGGAAGGGTGGGGGATTGTCCCAAAACTTGCTACAAGGGGCCAGAGGGGCGGGCTGAATGAAAAATGTGTAAAATCAAGCACCGTGAAGGCATTGTGTGAAAATTGTGAAGGATTTTCCAAAGCGGGCAAAAATTGAAAAAATGACAGTGCCGGTAGTGTCGAAAAAGTCAAAAATGGGAAGGGTGGGGGATTGTCCCAAAACTTGCTTCAAGGGGCCAGAGGGGCGGGCTGAATGAAAAATGTGTAAAATCAAGCACCGTGAAGGCATTGTGTGAAAATTGTGAAGGATTTTCCAAAGCGGGCAAAAATTGAAAAAATGACAGTGCCGGTAGTGTCGAAAAAGTCAAAAATGGGAAGGGTGGGGGATTGTCCCAAAACTTGCTACAAGGGGCCAGAGGGGCGGGCTGAATGAAAAATGTGTAAAATCAAGCACCGTGAAGGCATTGTGTGAAAATTGTGAAGGATTTTCCAAAGCGGGCAAAAATTGAAAAAATGACAGGGCCGGCCGGTAGTGTCGAAAAAGTCAAAAATGGGAAGGGTGGGGGATTGTCCCCAAACTTGCTACAAGGGGCCAGAGGGGCGGCCTGAATGAAAAATGTGTAAAATCAAGCACCGTGAAGGCATTGTGTGAAAATTGTGAAGGATTTTCCAAAGCGGGCAAAAATTGAAAAAATGACAGTGCCGGTAGTGTCGAAAAAGTCAAAAATGGGAAGGGTGGGGGATTGTCCCAAAACTTGCTACAAGGGGCCAGAGGGGCGGGCTGAATGAAAAATGTGTAAAATCAAGCACCGTGAAGGCATTGTGTGAAAATTGTGAAGGATTTTCCAAAGCGGGCAAAATTGAAAAAATGACAGTGCCGGTAGTGTCGAAAAAGTCAAAAATGGGAAGGGTGGGGGATTGTCCCAAAACTTGCTACAAGGGGCCAGAGGGGCGGGCTGAATGAAAAATGTGTAAAATCAAGCACCGTGAAGGCATTGTGTGAAAATTGTGAAGGATTTTCAAAGCGGGCAAAATTGAAAAAATGACAGTGCCGGTAGTGTCGAAAAAGTCAAAAATGGGAAGGGTGGGGGATTGTCCCAAAACTTGCTACAAGGGCCAGAGGGGCGGGCTGAATGAAAAATGTGTAAAATCAAGCACCGTGAAGGCATTGTGTGAAAATTGTGAAGGATTTTCCAAAGCGGGCAAAAATTGAAAAAAATGACAGGGCCGGTAGTGTCGAAAAAGTCAAAAATAGGAAGGGTGGGGGATTGTCCCAAAACTTGCTTCAAGGGGCCAGAGGGGCGGGCTGAATGAAAAATGTGTAAAATCAAGCACCGTGAAGGCATTGTGTGAAAATTGTGAAGGATTTTCCAAAGCGGGCAAAAATTGGAAAAATGACAGGGCCGGTAGTGTCGAAAAAGTCAAAATGGGAAGGGTGGGGGATTGTCCCCAAACTTGCTACAAGGGGCCAGAGGGGCGGCCTGAATGAAAAATGTGTAAAATCAAGCACCGTGAAGGCATTGTGTGAAAATTGTGAAGGATTTTCCAAAGCGGGCAAAAATTGAAAAAATGACAGTGCCGGTAGTGTCGAAAAAGTCAAAAATGGGAAGGGTGGGGGATTGTCCCAAAACTTGCTACAAGGGGCCAGAGGGGCGGGCTGAATGAAAAATGTGTAAAATCAAGCACCGTGAAGGCATTGTGTGAAAATTGTGAAGGATTTTCCAAAGCGGGCAAAAATTGAAAAAATGACAGTGCCGGTAGTGTCGAAAAAGTCAAAAATGGAAGGGTGGGGGATTGTCCCAAAACTTGCTTCAAGGGGCCAGAGGGGCGGGCTGAATGAAAAATGTGTAAAATCAAGCACCGTGAAGGCATTGTGTGAAAATTGTGAAGGATTTTCCAAAGCGGGCAAAAATTGAAAAAATGACAGTGCCGGTAGTGTCGAAAAAGTCAAAAATGGGAAGGGTGGGGGATTGTCCCAAAACTTGCTACAAGGGGCCAGAGGGGCGGGCTGAATGAAAAATGTGTAAAATCAAGCACCGTGAAGGCATTGTGTGAAAATTGTGAAGGATTTTCCAAAGCGGGCAAAAATTGAAAAAATGACAGTGCCGGTAGTGTCGAAAAAGTCAAAAATGGGAAGGGTGGGGGATTGTCCCCAAACTTGCTACAAGGGGCCAGAGGGGCGGGCCTGAATGAAAAATGTGTAAAATCAAGCACCGTGAAGGCATTGTGTGAAAATTGTGAAGGATTTTCCAAAGCGGGCAAAAATTGAAAAAATGACAGTGCCGGTAGTGTCGAAAAAGTCAAAAATGGGAAGGGTGGGGGATTGTCCCAAAACTTGCTACAAGGGGCCAGAGGGGCGGGCTGAATGAAAAATGTGTAAAATCAAGCACCGTGAAGGCATTGTGTGAAAATTGTGAAGGATTTTCCAAAGCGGGCAAAAATTGAAAAAATGACAGGGCCGGTAGTGTCGAAAAAGTCAAAAATAGGGAAGGGTGGGGGATTGTCCCAAAACTTGCTACAAGGGGCCAGAGGGGCGGGCTGAATGAAAAATGTGTAAAATCAAGCACCGTGAAGGCATTGTGTGAAAATTGTGAAGGATTTTCCAAAGCGGGCAAAAATTGAAAAATGACAGGGCCGGTAGTGTCGAAAAAGTCAAAAATGGGAAGGGTGGGGGATTGTCCCAAACTTGCTACAAGGGGCCAGAGGGGCGGCCTGAATGAAAAATGTGTAAAATCAAGCACCGTGAAGGCATTGTGTGAAAATTGTGAAGGATTTTCCAAAGCGGGCAAAAATTGAAAAAATGACAGTGCCGGTAGTGTCGAAAAAGTCAAAATGGGAAGGGTGGGGGATTGTCCCAAAACTTGCTACAAGGGGCCAGAGGGGCGGGCTGAATGAAAAATGTGTAAAATCAAGCACCGTGAAGGCATTGTGTGAAAATTGTGAAGGATTTTCCAAAGCGGGCAAAAATTGAAAAAATGACAGTGCCGGTAGTGTCGAAAAAGTCAAAAATGGGAAGGGTGGGGGATTGTCCCAAAACTTGCTACAAGGGGCCAGAGGGGCGGGCCTGAATGAAAAATGTGTAAAATCAAGCACCGTGAAGGCATTGTGTGAAAATTGTGAAGGATTTTCCAAAGCGGGCAAAAATTGAAAAAATGACAGTGCCGGTAGTGTCGAAAAAGTCAAAAATGGGAAGGGTGGGGGATTGTCCCAAAACTTGCTACAAGGGGCCAGAGGGGCGGGCTGAATGAAAAATGTGTAAAATCAAGCACCGTGAAGGCATTGTGTGAAAATTGTGAAGGATTTTCCAAAGCGGGCAAAAATTGAAAAAATGACAGGGCCGGCGGTAGTGTCGAAAAAGTCAAAAATGGGAAGGGTGGGGGATTGTCCCCAAACTTGCTACAAGGGGCCAGAGGGGCGGCCTGAATGAAAAATGTGTAAAATCAAGCACCGTGAAGGCATTGTGTGAAAATTGTGAAGGATTTTCCAAAGCGGGCAAAAATTGAAAAAATGACAGTGCCGGTAGTGTCGAAAAAGTCAAAAATGGGAAGGGTGGGGGATTGTCCCAAAACTTGCTACAAGGGGCCAGAGGGGCGGGCTGAATGAAAAATGTGTAAAATCAAGCACCGTGAAGGCATTGTGTGAAAATTGTGAAGGATTTTCCAAAGCGGGCAAAAATTGAAAAAATGACAGGGCGGCCGGTAGTGTCGAAAAAGTCAAAAATGGGAAGGGTGGGGGATTGTCCCCAAACTTGCTACAAGGGGCCAGAGGGGCGGCCTGAATGAAAAATGTGTAAAATCAAGCACCGTGAAGGCATTGTGTGAAAATGTGAAGGATTTTCCAAAGCGGGCAAAATTGAAAAAATGACAGTGCCGGTAGTGTCGAAAAAGTCAAAAATGGGAAGGGTGGGGGATTGTCCCAAAACTTGCTACAAGGGGCCAGAGGGGCGGGCTGAATGAAAAATGTGTAAAATCAAGCACCGTGAAGGCATTGTGTGAAAATTGTGAAGGATTTTCCAAAGCGGGCAAAAATTGAAAAAATGACAGTGCCGGTAGTGTCGAAAAAGTCAAAAATGGGAAGGGTGGGGGATTGTCCCAAAACTTGCTACAAGGGGCCAGAGGGGCGGGCTGAATGAAAAATGTGTAAAATCAAGCACCGTGAAGGCATTGTGTGAAAATTGTGAAGGATTTCCAAAGCGGGCAAAAATTGAAAAAATGACAGTGCCGGTAGTGTCGAAAAAGTCAAAAATGGGAAGGGTGGGGGATTGTCCCAAAACTTGCTACAAGGGGCCAGAGGGGCGGGCTGAATGAAAAATGTGTAAAATCAAGCACCGTGAAGGCATTGTGTGAAAATTGTGAAGGATTTTCCAAAGCGGGCAAAAATTGAAAAAATGACAGGCCGGCCGGTAGTGTCGAAAAAGTCAAAAATGGGAAGGGTGGGGGATTGTCCCCAAACTTGCTACAAGGGGCCAGAGGGGCGGCCTGAATGAAAAATGTGTAAAATCAAGCACCGTGAAGGCATTGTGTGAAAATTGTGAAGGATTTTCCAAAGCGGGCAAAAATTGAAAAAATGACAGTGCCGGTAGTGTCGAAAAAGTCAAAAATGGGAAGGGTGGGGGATTGTCCCAAAACTTGCTACAAGGGGCCAGAGGGGCGGGCTGAATGAAAAATGTGTAAAATCAAGCACCGTGAAGGCATTGTGTGAA
Organism: Scomber japonicus; assembly: GCF_027409825.1. Taxonomy (NCBI): domain Eukaryota; kingdom Metazoa; phylum Chordata; class Actinopteri; order Scombriformes; family Scombridae; genus Scomber; species Scomber japonicus. The sequence goes on along the minus strand of NC_070600.1, from coordinate 17,688,417 downwards.
AATTGTGAAGGATTTTCCAAAGCGGGCAAAAATTGAAAAAATGACAGTGCCGGTAGTGTCGAAAAAGTCAAAAATGGGAAGGGTGGGGGATTGTCCCAAAACTTGCTACAAGGGGCCAGAGGGGCGGGCTGAATGAAAAATGTGTAAAATCAAGCACCGTGAAGGCATTGTGTGAAAATTGTGAAGGATTTTCCAAAGCGGGCAAAAATTGAAAAAATGACAGTGCCGGTAGTGTCGAAAAAGTCAAAAATGGAAGGGTGGGGGATTGTCCCAAAACTTGCTACAAGGGGCCAGAGGGGGCGGGCTGAATGAAAAATGTGTAAAATCAAGCACCGTGAAGGCATTGTGTGAAAATTGTGAAGGATTTTCCAAAGCGGGCAAAAATTGAAAAAATGACAGTGCCGGTAGTGTCGAAAAAGTCAAAAATGGGAAGGGTGGGGGATTGTCCCAAACTTGCTACAAGGGGCCAGAGGGGCGGGCTGAATGAAAAATGTGTAAAATCAAGCACCGTGAAGGCATTGTGTGAAAATTGTGAAGGATTTTCCAAAGCGGGCAAAAATTGAAAAAATGACAGTGCCGGTAGTGTCGAAAAAGTCAAAAATGGGAAGGGTGGGGGATTGTCCCAAAACTTGCTACAAGGGGCCAGAGGGGCGGGCTGAATGAAAAATGTGTAAAATCAAGCACCGTGAAGGCATTGTGTGAAAATTGTGAAGGATTTTCCAAAGCGGGCAAAAATTGAAAAAATGACAGTGCCGGTAGTGTCGAAAAAGTCAAAATGGGAAGGGTGGGGGATTGTCCCAAAACTTGCTACAAGGGGCCAGAGGGGCGGGCTGAATGAAAAATGTGTAAAATCAAGCACCGTGAAGGCATTGTGTGAAAATTGTGAAGGATTTTCCAAAGCGGCAAAATTGAAAAAATGACAGTGCCGTAGTGTCGAAAAAGTCAAAATGGGAAGGGTGGGGGATTGTCCCAAAACTTGCTACAAGGGGCCAGAGGGGCGGGCTGAATGAAAAATGTGTAAAATCAAGCACCGTGAAGGCATTGTGTGAAATTGTGAAGGATTTTCCAAAGCGGGCAAAAATTGAAAAAATGACAGTGCCGGTAGTGTCGAAAAAGTCAAAAATGGGAAGGGTGGGGGATTGTCCCAAAACTTGCTACAAGGGGCCAGAGGGGCGGGCTGAATGAAAAATGTGTAAAATCAAGCACCGTGAAGGCATTGTGTGAAAATTGTGAAGGATTTTCCAAAGCGGGCAAAAATTGAAAAAATGACAGTGCCGGTAAGTGTCGAAAAAGTCAAAAATGGGAAGGGTGGGGGATTGTCCCAAAACTTGCTACAAGGGGCCAGAGGGGCGGGCTGAATGAAAAATGTGTAAAATCAAGCACCGTGAAGGCATTGTGTGAAAATTGTGAAGGATTTTCCAAAGCGGGCAAAAATTGAAAAAATGACAGTGCCGGTAGTGTCGAAAAAGTCAAAAATGGGAAGGGTGGGGATTGTCCCAAAACTTGCTACAAGGGGGCCAGAGGGGCGGGCTGAATGAAAAATGTGTAAAATCAAGCACCGTGAAGGCATTGTGTGAAAATTGTGAAGGATTTTCCAAAGCGGGCAAAAATTGAAAAAATGACAGTGCCGGCCGTAGTGTCGAAAAAGTCAAAAATGGGAAGGGTGGGGATTGTCCCAAAACTTGCTACAAGGGGCCAGAGGGGCGGGCCTGAATGAAAAATGTGTAAAATCAAGCACCGTGAAGGCATGTGTGAAAATTGTGAAGGATTTTCCAAAGCGGGCAAAAATTGAAAAAATGACAGTGCCGGTAGTGTCGAAAAAGTCAAAAATGGGAAGGGTGGGGGATTGTCCAAAACTTGCTTCAAGGGGCCAGAGGGGCGGGCTGAATGGAAAAATGTGTAAAATCAAGCACCGTGAAGGCATTGTGTGAAAATTGTGAGGATTTTCCAAAGCGGGCAAAAATTGAAAAAATGACAGTGCCGGGGTAGAATGTCGAAAAAGTCAAAAATGGAAGGGTGGGGGATTGTCCCCAAAACTTGCTACAAGAGGGGCCAGAGGGGCGGGCTGAATGAAAAATGTGTAAAATCAAGCACCGTGAGGCATTGTGTGAAAATTGTGAAGGATTTTCCAAAGCGGGCAAAAATTGAAAAATGACAGTGCCGGTAGTGTCGAAAAAGTCAAAAATGGAAGGGTGGGGGATTGTCCCAAAACTTGCTACAAGGGGCCAGAGGGGCGGGCTGAATGAAAAATGTGTAAAATCAAGCACCGTGAAGGCATTGTGTGAAAATTGTGAAGGATTTTCCAAAGCGGGCAAAAATTGAAAAATGACAGTGCCGGTAGTGTCGAAAAAGTCAAAAATGGGAAGGGTGGGGGATTGTCCCAAAACTTGCTACAAGGGGCCAGAGGGGCGGGCTGAATGAAAAATGTGTAAATCAAGCACCGTGAAGGCATTGTGTGAAAATTGTGAAGGATTTTCCAAAGCGGGCAAAAATTGGAAAAATGACAGGGCCGGTAGTGTCGAAAAAGTCAAAATGGGAAGGGTGGGGGATTGTCCCCAAACTTGCTACAAGGGGCCAGAGGGGCGGCCTGAATGAAAAATGTGTAAAATCAAGCACCGTGAAGGCATTGTGTGAAAATTGTGAAGGATTTTCCAAAGCGGGCAAAAATTGAAAAAAATGACAGTGCCGGTAGTGTCGAAAAAGTCAAAAATGGGAAGGGTGGGGATTGTCCCAAAACTTGCTACAAGGGGCCAGAGGGGCGGGCTGAATGAAAAATGTGTAAAATCAAGCACCGTGAAGGCATTGTGTGAAAATTGTGAAGGATTTTCCAAAGCGGGCAAAAATGAAAAAATGACAGTG